>NC_092345.1:67169926-67469926 GCF_963676685.1 Mytilus edulis | reverse complement strand
ATAATTCAATCGAAATCTAGCTCACTTTATTAACTTTTTCGAAAAGAAAAAAAAATCGGACAAGTGGTGTATTTTCCAATCATTTTAGTTTATCATGTTTGGCTGTAGTCTTTGTTTTTTGGAAGCCTGCACAGTTATAAATTCATCTTCAGTCTTGCAAACATTTTGTCTAACTGAATTATCTGAATAAAATATTGAATGCCTAACAAGACACAACGGGTTAAGAGTCAGACTTAGCAGATAGTATTAGGATAATTTTTCAAAACTAAAATGCATTTACCTCTGAATAACCAGATGGTCGTGTGAATATCTGAATTAATACATATTATTATGGTTGCATTTTCTGTGATGCTTTTCACCTAATAACAAGACAGTAAAAGTCTTTAAGAATTACCTAAGAAACATTAATTACTGCTGTATAAGGAATTGCTGACTTTAACTTGTTCAAGTAATCGTTTTTGTATCTTTTATATGTGTGTTTGAGACTTAAACGTTTAGGTAAAGTATGGAAATGTACTGCAAGAAACATTGAGAACCCATTCACCTTTTGTATTAGTGCTAACATTTTTTTATCCTTGTATGGTATTGTTTGGATTTTATAACCATAATTTATAAACTTACTTTAGAATTACACTTATTATGATTATATGTTTGTTACAATTAAAAATATATTGGCCTTAGTAATAAATTATGTTTTGGTTTTTTATATGAACAGGGAAGGGGTGGTCTTGGATCTGTCTATGTTTCTACTACTGGAAATAGTGGCGGAGAAGAAACAGATGTCTTTCGTGATAGTTGTTCTTATGACAGACTGGTTGCCAATAGATATGTGATATCTGTAGCAGGTATTCAGTTAATGATTTCTACTAGAACTTTCAAGCCATAAATTAACTTGTTAAAAACATAAGAAAAGGGTAAAAGAATTCAAATCAAAACATAAATGGGTTATAGATATAGGAAGTTGTGTCGTGAGTGCCAAGTAGACAACTCTTCATCCAAGTTACAATCTTATTAAAAAAAAACATTATAGGTCAATGTACGGTTTTCAACACGGAGCCTGTATATTTTAATCTTTGGTGAGTTTTGCAATTAACTAAATTGATCCACACGAGAGTAATATGAAAATAGCCAAACAAAATCCAAAGTACGTTCGTAAAATCAGCAGCAAAATATTGTTATGGCATTAAGCGATCCGAAGACTGTGATTCCTTGAAGCTTCTGATAAGACTAACTTATGAAGTGTTAGTTTGATTTTATCTCTGAAAGATAATACAAAATTAATTGAAATCGTTTGCTAAAATTAGAAAATTTAAAAATACAAAAATTCAGCACAAAATTTGTAATGGCGTCAAAATCGACAATTAGTATCAACAATAATTATTTTGTAAGTCATATATTTAAAAAAAAAACAACATTGATTAATAACGTAAATTTATAAAGTTAATATTTGATAATCAAATTTTTCAGGTATTCAGCATAATCTTCGAAAACTTCCTAATGGCGAAGCCTGTAGTGCTATGATGGTTGCAGCCTTTACTGAAAAAGCAGGTGATAGGAGTAATAGAAGAGTGGTTAGTATGAATTTACCCTTATGCCTATGAGACCCCCAAAAAGTCAATATCTTCATATTGTGTTATCCTAAATTTCAACTCTGACACTTTTCGTTTAGTTTTATAGAGGTTGGTATGATTTAATTCGGGCCTTGGAAAAGTATATAAAGGACCTTTTACGAAATCAGTAATGTTAACAATATGGTAAAGGTAAAATCAATACTCTTTAACTTCGAACTTTTTGGATTCGAGCGTCACTGATGCGTCTTTTGTCTGGCGTAAATAAAAAATTTAATCCCTCTATGATGAATTTATTTACAGTTACAAAATAATCAACAAACTATTTAGATATGTGCTTTTCGTGCAGAAATTTCCTGATTGAAAGTTTGTAAATTATATCGCTAGTCATAGAAAGTAAGTGAAGAAGTTTAGGTCTTCATGATGGATCCATATCTTTTATTTGATATAGGTGTGCAATTAGACGATTAAAACTTTGACCTGTCTCTTGAATGCTCAAACTTAAACAAATAACACTTCACATATCCTTATTTCATGGAAACCAAGTATATAATTTCGAAAATGAACACTCTTTGTTATCAGGACCCTTTAAAATATTCTAGATATAATTACATTAGGTAATACTACTAGAATATTCCTTACATAAGCAATGATGTAATAACGTTCAAGAAAATGAGCAAAAAGATGTTATCGGCAAAGGATAAACTTTACTAATCATATACACAAAAACGTACAGTGAATGCAACTCTTGTTAACGTTTTATATGCATCATAGCATTATGTACATTCAAACAAATATTTTGAAGTATACGTATAAGTAAAATATGAATTGTGAATTTTGTCATTTCTATGTCTTAAATTTACCTAAACATAACATTAGATCATAGCACTTTGTGAATTAATTTGCTCACTTATTTCCTTTTCTAAAGTTATTTTAAACGATTCGTATTATTCTTATTGAACAAGAATATAAGAGGATTCATTTTCAACTTTAATTCCAATTTCTTCTGTTCTTGTGAATCAACGCGAATTTTTCCATTATTTAAATCTTCTTTTACAAGTTTTACTGCGAAATATAACTTTGATAAACATATGGAAAAAACATCATTCTTTTTTTTTCTAGATTACAACAGATATTGGAAACAGAATCACCACAAATTTTAACCAGAACGCAGCAGCAGTGTCTATGGTATCAGGTGCTGTAGCTCTTGCTTTAAGTGCCAAGTAAGTAGCAAATACGACAAAAATGTGTCAATATTAAAGCATTTATAATGTACCCAAGTTACTTATAGAATTACAGACCAACAAACAAATGTATGTTTTAAATAACAAGATAAATTTCTATCCTTTTTTTAATATTTTACATATGGCAAAGCTTACGTGTTGTTTATATTGACGTAAACTCTATATTATATTTAATTCATAGTTTCGAGAAAGAAAAAAAATTATGTATTGCAACATTTTAAAATCTTGACACAAAACATTAACTCAACTAAAACTAACATTAAAATTAACACCTACAAAAATGAATAAAAAAGTTTAGTATACGAAAATACTTGATATACATTCATTGTTTCTAATTACATTATCATACATTACATTTCATTCTAATGATAACATTTTTTTTCTCAGTCCTGCTCTAACGTATCGGGACATAATGCATCTACTGGTACAGACGTCAAGAAATAATCTCCCAGATAACATATACAGATCAAATTTCATAACAAATGCTGCAGGAATCCGAGGTAGTCATTAAGAAAATAAGATATCGTTTATATATCGAAATGAACATTTGATTAAAAATACAATCAAAAACGTGTATTATTCAGTCTGAACATGTGTTGGCCTTCTGGCGTTTGTTTTGGGTTTGGCTTTTTGTCATTTTCTAGTCATTCCCTCTGTCAAATTTGAAAATTCCTTGTTCATTGTTCAATACAAGACTTTTAACGGAACTCCATCAAATAAGCTCTCTCGCTTTTCTTCTAAATTCCAATGTTGACGAAAACGTTTCAATATTGTTTTACTCGTTACTTACTTTCAAAAAGTATGGGTAATTTACAATTGACAATACGAAGAAATAAATAGTATGTGTAGAACGTGTACATAAAAGAATAAAAGCTTCTCGTTTTCATTTAAAAAAGGTCAATTCAAATAAATGGGAAATAAGATATTCGATTTCAACATATAGATCCATATAAAGCACATTTTTGTTTTTAAACCAGTCAGTTCTACAAATATGTGGACATGTTTCAATATTTTAAACATAAGCCCATGGGTTGACATAGAATATGAATTATAATCCTATAGACTCCTTTGGTCTAGCAGTAAAATCTATACAAAAGTGTGAATACTGTGTGTAAGGTATGAACAGGAAGCCACGCAGCTAATGAGAATGTGTACGTAGCCTTACGGAAAACAGTACAAAATCTAATCCGCTTTCCATCTAAAAGTGAAAAACCAACTTCGGCTAGATGTCTTAAATAATCTCATTTGACGTTAGGCAAAAGGCACTCAATCGATATGTTTTAAGTTGCAAACACTAATATATATTGTTATAATTGGAAAATAATTTTTAATTTAGTGTCATCATATTTTGGATTCGGACTACTTGATATTGGCACTCTGGTTGAAAGGAGTAAAACCTGGATTAACGTCCCACAAAGACAAAATTGTACAGCAACAAAAACTTTTAACAGTCCGTAAGTAATTTAATGTTTGATAATTAGATATTAAATAAATATTAGTTCATGGGTAATGTTCCAATGCCTCACATGAAGAATTTTTTTCAGGAGAAATATATTAAAGTAAATAATTTAAGCAAATTTACAAATTAAAAAAAATATGAGATTGATTGTTTATCAAATAAATGTATATTGTCACATTTTGAAAATTAATTATGCAAGTATTTCACCATTTTGTGATACTTCATTTTATTAACACAATACATTCGTTTGACCTCAAAATATATTGAAGTTTTATAGATGTGTAGGTTCCCTGTAAATATTTAATTAGTTTTTAAAGAAAAAGAATATTTCTGAAAATTGATCGGTCGTCTGTTTGTTCTTTTTATCTATAAATAAGAAGATGTGGTATGAGAGCAAATGAGACAACTCTCAATCCAAGTCAATTTGTATTAAAAATTACAAATTCTAGGTTAAAGTAAGCAATGTTGGACCTGATGAATATTTCTAAATATATAAAAATGTGTATAATCATAAACTGGGAACACATAAATTGATAATGTAAAAAGTAATACATGACAAAATATATAAACTAGGTTTATTTTTTAGACTAACTCGTGACTCTAATTACTTTGTGGTCGAAATCACCGGATGCACTACTACTTATATAGAACATGTTGAAATATCTTTAAAAGTAAATCATCAACATGCCGGACAGATAAATTGGGATCTCGTTTCTCCGTATGGCACAAAATCTACAATTCTGCCTGGAAGAGGTCTCGATCCAGCTTCATATATGGACATAACTGTCTTAACTGTTCAAATGTGGGGAGAAAATCCTAATGGATACTGGAAAATAGAACCAACAGCTGTGTTTGGTAAAACACTTGGTGGGTTATTTCTAATTTCAAAAGCTAATATGTCATTGGGTGTCACAGTGTTATCCAAATCAATTTTTTAATCATAAACTACGGAAATTATAGACGACAACGTTGAAACTTTTTCAATTTTATACTTTACAGTTGATACCTGGTTCACAAAATTATTCCCTCTTCCATCCTTTTTAAATAATGATTATATTTGTATTACCAAATGTTGTACAAAAAATAAACAAACAGAAAGAATTTTATTCCAGTTGCAGTATTGTTTCAAAATAAGAATTTTATAGATCTCAAATATAAGAGTATAAAAAATACAATAAATCGGTTTACACTTTGCGTGCTTATCTTTGTTCCAACCCTAGCCGAAATACCAAAACTTATATCTATTGTTATTTACCATAGAAAAATTCTTCATTGAAAACTATAGAATTACCAAATAAATCAATTTTAATAAACTTTGTTACTTGAAAACAAGCTTTGTGATCTATATCTTTAACATTTTTTTTCAAATATCGTGATATGGACTGTATTTTATCTCAAAGTACGACACTTTTTAAATAGCATTGTTTTACCCAAAAAATAATTTACGTTCGACCTAAACCAAAATTATTGAAAGTAAAATATTAACGTGATTCAAATTCAACATTGAGACTTGTAATTTCTGTTTCTCTGTGTGTACAACCAATGATTTCTATTTTATATTAAATTAAAATTATAAGCATATATTTTTTATTTATTATTTTAGATAACGGCAATGTAGAATCAGTAAACATATCGATTCATGGATATGAGTGTCCCCGTCCTGAAGACTGTCTGCCAGCTGCTGAACAAGGTAAATAATCTTTCGTATGTGAGTTAAATAAAGGATATTTATATTTGTGTACTAAACAATAGATAACGTAATTTGATGGATACTAGTAATAATTAAAGAGTAGAATTATTATATAATGTAAGGAGAAAAACATTCATCCGATAGGGAACAAATTTCCTGTCGTTTTGACGAGGCTCACAGCAAACCCTATGAATCAATCGAAAATTTATACATTTGTTTATGCACATTCTTAAATGATTTAGGATACTGTATGGCCCATGGAAGGAAACGCTTACTTTTGCAACTCACCCGGACTTGCTTCTTTTTTACTTAATACAATTCCATCAATTTTGTGTGTGTTTTGTTCTGATTTGTAACTCCTCATGGTTAATCAGATTTGAATCTGATGTTGATCTTCTTAATGAACGTATGAGATTTGAGTATACTGCTGATGTCTCTAATTCTGCTCTAAACAGCAAACGAAAAATATGTACAGCAGACAATAATCATAGGCAACCACTGGATATCTAGCTCCGGACTTTGGAATGACACATTAATTAAACTCAAAACCATTAAGATCGACTTGTAAAAATATATTTAGTTAATACATATAGATGTTGTTCGGACATAAAGACCATTTTGAATATCATATGTTGTACAAATGATATATTCAGTGTCATCATCACTTATCACTTTCCTTTTCAAATTTTCCATGGAGTTCAGTATTCTTGTGATTTTACCTTTTATCTGACCACTCAGAAAAACCGAAATTAATATATGGTATTGGCGATTAGATGGCTGTCATTAAATGGAGGGCGTATTCATTTATTTGTGTTTTAAATGCCTACGGTGTAATATGTTTGGTAACAGAAAACTAAACTGTATTACAAAGCTAAAACAATATAGAATGATCCTAATAAAATCATGAAAAAAATCCAATCTTACTATTTTTGATCCCATCAGGATCCTCTTCCACTTCTTCACAAAAGGATGAAATAAAATCATACGGTACTGATATAAGTGTACAAAAAACGTTTTTCTGAAAGAACAATATTCTTCATGTCAAAATAAGAGCAGAAGATTTAGAGAGTCAAGTAGGTTAAAAAACAGATTTGGAATAAATTTTAAACTGGACTATGTAGTCCACCGAAACCATACCAGATGTGTTATATGATTTATGTTAACAAAGACAAAAGTGTAAAACTTGAATTATCCTTTGTTGTCACTATTTTCTATAATGGTATTGCAAGTGTTGTAGTTATGTTTTAAAGGAGTGGGAGTTTGGGGCGTATGGCTTCCATGGTCACAGTGTACAGGTGTATGTGGACAAGGAACTAAAAGTCGATTTAGACTGTGTAACGACCACAGTAATTCAAAATATTGTCCAGGAGACAGTTGGGAGAAAGTACCATGTCGTCTTCCTCAATGTCAGCCAGAAATACAATCAGGTAGGAAAGACAAGCTAGTAAAATAAACACAAATACATGAACATAAAGGTAACATATGGATCAGAGTATATGAAGAATTGTGCTTTACACTTTACAGGACAATGAAATCATGAAATTCGTGTTGTGATTTAAATGTGATTTGCACTTGACGGTTTTTGTTATTCGTTCTTAGTATTAGGTTTCCCTTTCTGTCATAGATCATCATTTAAACAACTTTGAAAGCAAACACTACGTTATAAATCTTCTTTTCATTTGCATCTCAAATATACTTCTAGCAAAACATGAAATTCTTATCAAGTTTTATATATGTTGCATATAATGGAACATTCATTGCTTCATTCTCATTTTATATAAACGATCTACAGTTTTATCTTTGTTGACACGGATATTTACGATAGCACACGGCGTTTTACATGTTCAAATAATTATGACTCATTTCACAGTATTCATTAAAAATGTTTCAGTTATGAAATGTTTTAATTCTTTATCACATCAAGGAACGCATTTTTAGTCTTGCAAAGAAATTTTTTTTTTTTATCTTTAATGTAAAAAACTAAGAAGATCTTATGTTTTTGTTGATTTCTGTTCATTATCAGATAAATTTAGAAGAAATCGTTTAACTTGGAAAAATACAATAATAACAGTGTATAATACAATCTAAAATAACCTCTTCAGGACCACATTATGTTGGATGTCCATCCCCATCGTGGTTAACATCAAGATGTGTTGAGCAGTGTTCGGGAGACAACGAGTGTAGTGGAGATGCGAAATGCTGTTTTAACGGATGTGGTCATACATGCGAAATATCTAGAACATGTAAGTACCAGAAACATTGATTATCAATGTAACATATAAGACACGACGGGTGCCACGTGCTGAACAGGATATGCATACCCTTCAAGAGTACCTCAAATTGCCAGAGTTTTTGATGGGGTTCATGTTGTTCAGTCTATAGTTGAATATGTTGTGTGTAATGTACTTTTGTTTATCTGTTTGTCTTTTATTTGCCATAGCGTTGTCAGTTTATTTTTGACTTATGAGCTTGAATGTCCTTTTTTTATTACAGTTGCTTAAAGGATGCAAAGGTTGTTCAATCACAACTAGAATAGAAGCAACTGGAAATTAACCTACAAAATAAATAATTCATATCATTTCAATCGACCAATAGAAACATAGATTCTGAACGCAAAACACCAGCACCATTGAGCTTTGAATTGCCGTTCAATACTAATCAATCATTTGCTACAATCGTATCCCCAATCACTGTAAACCAAACATACAAAACGTTTCGGATCATAAAATGCATAAGAGCATAAGTCTTGAAAGGTCAGCTGTGCTTGGTAGAATAGCAACCTTTTGAATGCACACTTCCATTAAATAATTCATTAAATTCTAACTGTATTTCCATGATAATCTCTGTATAGAAACTATTACAAAGTAAAACAGCTCACATTTATTTATATTTTCAAATCTCGAATAATATTTCACAGGGTATAGGACACCAGTCAATGTCCCGTTAGTGACAGGTTAGTAATTTATTAAATTTGATAGAAAAGCTCTGTATGTGCAATTAATGAAAAGAAAATATACAAAAATAGCAAGAAAAACAAAAGAAAACTCAAAACAGAAAGTCTCTTATCAAATGGAAAAACAAAAAGCTCGAACACATCAATTGAATGGAAAACAACTGACATATTCCTGACAGACATTGCCTTATGCTGAAAATGATGATTTAATTCTGGTTTTCAAGCTAGCTGAACATTTTACTTGTGAAACAATCGCATGAAATTATATTATATTGACAACAATGTCGGAATTTTTTATACATTAAAACTTTCACTGCATATCCGATACTAAAGTATATCTTTGTGAGTATTATTTAAAAGCAAGCAAATTAGTCTTCTTCATAGATAGTATACTGTATGCTTAAAACACAATCAACGATGCACAATTATTTGTATTTCAGTTTATGTACTATAAATAATATATACGTATTAATTTGCGTGCTTCCATATACGATTCACCATACGTAATTAGTACATTCATGTTGCTGAATGTATTGTTACCGTTTTGGTCTCATTGCATATGTTCGATCTCAAAAATACATTTTTTGTTCAATCTATGTTATATTCACACAGGCAATAGACCTGGTGAATGTCCATTGCATTTAACAAGAAGATGTGTTGAACAGTGCTCAAATGACAATGATTGTTTTGGACAAGGCAAATGCTGTTACAACGGCTGCGGGCATACATGTGAAGCAGACAATACTTGTAAGTAATGAATAAATCCTTTGATAATAGGCGTTTCATTTTTTTAAATAACCGTTTCACAGATGATATCGGATATGTTCCTTATGACGTAACTACACCCCTCTTCTCTTTTCACGAATGTGACCTACCGAAATAGACTATTTACCAGGTTTGTAATAACATTAACAACACGAAGGGTGCCACACCTGCATACCCTTCGGGAGCACCTGAGATCACCCGAGTTTTGGATGGGGTTCGTGTTGCTAAGTCTTAAGTTTTCTATGTTGTTTCCTAAGTACTACTATGTGTCTGTTAGTTTTCTTTTTTTTTTTTAACCATAGCTTTGTCAGTTTATTTTCGATCTATGATTGTCCCTCTGGTATCTTTCGCCCCTCTCTGTTTAGTTTATTTTGTAATTTATTCTGACATCGGACTCGAACTTCTTTCAAACCGAGTTTTACTGTGCGTATTGTTGTGTGTTTGTTTTTCCTCATTGGCTTGAGGTATAGGGGAGGGTTGAGATTTTTTTTTTAAACATGTTTAACCCCGTCTCATTTATTTGCGCCTGTCCCAAGTCAGAAGCCACTGGACTTTGTAAGTCTTGTATGAATTTTAATTTTAGTTTCTTTTACATATTTTGGAGTTTAGTATGACGTCCATTATCATTAAACTAGTATACAGTTTTGAATAGGGGCCAGCTGAAGCACGCTTTCGGGTGCAGGATTTTCACACTGCATTGAAGACTTTTTGGTGACCTTCGACTGTTATCTGCTCTTTGGTCTAATTGTTGTTTCTTTGACACATTCCCCATTTCCATTCTCAATTTTATCTATTGCATTGTGTGCATTCGAAGCCCAAATCAACCTTTATCAATTAGGACAATCTTAAAAGACAGGAAAGTATGACTACGTGCGAAGATATATGGTCAAAGGTGCATGCTGGTGTTGAAACCGTTGTAAATAAAGAAGACGTGACACAATTTTAGCAATTATTTTTCTGAGAATCAATCAATTAATATAAGTTGTAATACATGTTTGATGTTTTTTCGGCGGTCAAAACGTGAATTATCGGCATTTGTTTGTCAGAATCAATGATCATTTATAATTCTTGATTGACAACATATTTGTTACGTTCGGAGGACGTGTTTTTCAGCAGACTGTCGGCATTCCAATGGGAACTAATTGTGTCCCTCTACTTGCCGACTTGTTTCTTTATTATTATGAGGCTGAATTCATGCAGGAACTTCTTAGGAAGAAATATAAGAAGAAAGAGATATCCTTTAACTCTACTTTCCGCTTTATAGATGATGTTCTTTCACTAAATAATTCAAAATTTGGTGACTATGTGGAACGCATCTATCCCATCGAACTAGAGATAAAGGATACTACAGATACAGTTAAGTCGGCCTCATATCTTGACTTGCATCTAGAAATTGACAATGAGGGTCGGTTGAAAACAAAACTTTACGACAAAAGAGATGATTTCAGCTTTCCAATTGTGAACTTTCCATTTTTAAGTAGCAACATTCCAGCAGCACCTGCATACGGGGTATATATCTCCCAATTGATACGATATTCCCGTGCTTGCATTTCCTATCATGATTTTCTTGATAGAGGGTTGCTGCTCACAAGGAAGCTTTTAAACCAAGAGTTCCAAATGGTGAAGTTGAAATCATCCCTTCGTAAATTTTACGGACGCCATCACAAGTTGGTTGGCCGTTATGGAATAACCGTTTCACAAATGATATCGGATATGTTCCTTACGTCGTAACTACAATCCCCTTCCCTCTCATGAATGTGACCTACCGAATTAGACTATTTACCGGATTTGTTATCACATAAGCAAGCCACATGTGGAGCAGGATCTGCTTACCCTTCCGGAGCACCTGAGATCACCCCTAGTTTTTGTTGGGGTTCGTGTTGTTTATTCTTTAGTTTTCTATGTTGTGTGACTGTCATGTGTACTATTGTTTGTCTGTTTGTCTTTTTCATTTTTTAGCCATGGCGTTGTCAGTTTATTTTCGATTTATGAGTTTTACTGTCCCTTTGGTATCTTTCGTGCCTCTTTTATAAGGAAGCAATTATCAAATAAAATTACCATAAGAAAATATAAATTTCGAACTATCAAAATTTATTTTCCGTAGAAAAAGGTTTTTTTTTGGTTATAGTAACGTTTTAGATGTGCACCAGAAGCAGAAAGAAACAAGTGTAAAACTTCAATAAGGCGTTTGCTAAGGATACGTTGTTTTATTTTATTTAGTTTGTTTATTTGTTGTTTCGAAGGTCCTTTTAATAGGTATGAATCAAGACCAGAAGCACTTCAAAATGAATGTAGTATTACAGTAATAAAGATGAACATTTTATTATTAAACATAACTTTAAGTCATTTAACAGTATTTCAGTTAATTTATTTCCAAAGACTTTTGTAGTAAATTGAATTCTGGTTATGTTTAATTGTTTGGTTGACTCATATATATTTATAGCTTAAATTTGAAGCAAATTATTTAACCTAGAAAAACGCATTAGTTCTACCTGTATATAATAAATGTAGTATCTTTCATATCGTTTTGCAGTGATTTCCTCTGTTGGATGTCCTGTGCCATCATTGTTATTAACAAGATGTGTTGAACATTGTTCAAGTAACAGTGATTGTTGGGGACAAGATAAATGTTGTTTTAACGGATGTGGTCATACATGCGAGATACCTAAAGAACGTAAGCATCAGAATTATTTTAATAAAATTGTCAACGTTAAGAGAGAAGACGGATTAATGTCAGCTGCTTTGAAGGAGTTGCTATATTTTGAGATTAATCAAACCAAAAATTAATTTATATATAGATTAAGAAAGAGTTATATTTCAGCTTTAAAATGAGTTAAAGATTTTAAAAATCCATTGAGTAGTTTTGGAGAAATTAATCTTTAAAGACTGTTGATTGGAGTCAAAAAATTCTGACTGTAGTGCTACCTTGATTCAAAAATATGTACATTATAAAAGTAACTTGACATAAACCATCAAAATGTATTATTTATAAAACGCAAATACTTTTAATTACGGTTCCTTGAAGCTATACTTACCCATAAGTAGTTACAACAAATGATTACATTCCCGTGAAAACAACATGTGTTTCTGGAATAACATTCAGACGGTTTATTTGTAACCAAAACTTTGGAATTAAGAAATTTTAAACTATTTAAACCTAAGTCTTGAAATGTAGCCTTTGTCAAATGTCAAAGAAACCTTAGTTGAGCCACAAAGTGATGTGTATGACATTCGTCTCGCTTATTTTTAATATTATTTTCTGTATCATATTTAAATTTAAAAAGGTTTTGTCGAAAATAGCTAACGTAACTTTAATAATTAGTTTATATTATAAGATTGTAACTCAATTTTGAAAAGATTAACATTGCCGATTGTGGGCGCTAGTTTTTTTTTATATTTATAACATATTTTTCTTGTTTAAAATGACAAATACATCAGACACAAGTTTAACAACTTAGTAACGTCATGTCCAAGTGCAGTTCCCAAAGAGTTAATTGATTTTCTATACATTTTAGTAGATCCCGTTATACCAACAACCACAGCCCCGACAGAGCTAGGTATGCGTTTTAAAAATATTTTATCATGGTATTTCAAGCTATGTCACTAGTTTTGTGATATTTCAACATAGCTCATTACTTTAATTAGAGTGTATGCATGAAGACCGTAAATTGACCTAGAATGGTTAACTTTTATAAATTATGACTTTGATAATGAGTTGTCTCATTGGCACTCTAACACATCTTCTAATATCTATGTGTTTCGGCAATTGTTAAAATATAAAAATATGTCTTCAAAATTGAAATAATATCCAAGTACTATAAATTGCTGACTTATATAGATAAGTTTAAACGATAATCATAGATATGTCTTTAAAGACTATTTCAGAAATGCATGTCAGAAATCATTTTGGAGATAAAGTAATATCTCAATAAAGTTGGAAAATAAAACGACAATCCATTCAGATGTTTTATTATCAAACACGCTACCAACTTATTTTTCCTTGCGAACTTTCTTCGCGAATTTCGCAAGCATAACAATAATGTGAATATAAATCGTCCAGAATAAGTAACACACGGATTTTCAGTATTTAGTTCTTTAGTAGTTTACATATATATAATTTATTTTCGATTCATTATTGTAGATCATGCTACACCTACACCAACAATGTCGACAGATTGGAGAGAGTCGGGTATACATTATATATTCAAATGTGTAGTATTATTAAAATTAGCGTTCTAAATATACATTAAGTCCAGTGATGTCATCACAGGAAATGCAAGTAATATTCACGAATTTTGTATTAAAAAAAATATGATGCTAAACTTTGACACCCTCCAATATCAAAATACGTGCACAGTTTTATGATAAACTTCATCGATGAAATTGGCCGCAAAAGTTTAATAAACTCATTATGCAAACCAGCATTAACATTTTCTACGCCAGACTCGCGTTTCGTCTACAAAAGACTCATCAGTGTTATGAAAGCCAGATAAAGTACAGAGCTAAAGAACATTGAATAGCCAAAGTTTTGAACGTTTTTCTAAAAGTTGCTTAGAAAATATTTTCCGATTTTCTATTTAAGTACACATTAACCTGAGGTTCTTGAAAATTAAGAAATGCACGATAAATAAAGTTCTGACCACTTTGCTTATCTTCGGTATTCCAATAATCAATAATACAGTCTCAAACCTTTAAGATAATAAAACGTCAAGCAATTCAACTGCAGTGATATCTTGCTGAAGAAAAGCATTCAACAATAAAACATTATCTAATTCAAAAGTGTTTCAGTTATTATATTTTTCTATATGTTTTTGTAGATCGTGCATTACCAACACAACCGGAAAGGACAGAGCAAGGTAAACATTCTATAAATGTGTTGTCGTATGGTTAAAAGTTACGTTCTAAATATGTATTAAATCCAGCGACGCATTTATATGTAGTCAAATTGCTAGATCAAATATTCCAAAACATTTGTTAAAACATTTTTTTTAAACCTATCAATTCAGAATAATATATATATAATATATGATTCTACAATCTCAAATGGTTAACTTATTTTTATATAATTTTGATGATCAAGAAACATTGACAAAAGAAGATTCGACAGAGCCAGGTATAAATGTATAGATGTTTTGTCATATTGTTATATTTGTCTAAAGGTTGAGAATTATTTCCTTTTATATTTCAACTAAAAATTTAAGGAACACGTACTCTTAAAGTGACAAAATACTGACTATTTAGCTGATGCTATGAGAATCACTGACATATTTTCAGAAAATAACCTAATTGCCTAGTTCTTAATCAAACGATGAAATTAAATGCTCAAAACCTCAAATATGTGGATAACATTTCCTTGCTTCTCAAAATATATAAAATTTGCAACTTGAAATTTAATAAATACATACTATAAAAGTGACAAAGTACTGACTATTTAGCTGATGTACAGTATTCTGATAATTAGTGATACATTTTCAGGCAATAGTCTAATTATCAATAACTAAGTCTATTATCACATAGATTTCACACAATTTTAACACAAGTTGTTTCCTTTTGCAATTGTAAACTTGTTCTTTATTTGGAAGAATGTTATCTGTGATCCTGCAAAGCATGATAAAATTCTATTGAAAGAAAATCATTCGTATTTCGAAAAAAAATAACTATGAATTTGACCATATCAATAATAAATCATGTCAACACAGAAGTGCTGACTACTAGGCTTATTTTACCCTCGGGGAGGAAATTTGACGAACAGATGAATCAACTTAGAAATTGAAAATAAAATCATTTTATATGCCAGGTTTAAACAATTAAAATGCTAGACGTGCGATTCGTCTTAAAAACACTCGGAAGTGACGCTCGATTAATAATCGTCAAACAGGCCAATAATTTAACTATAATTAATAACTTAACGGTTATAAATATCTTATTCTGTTGGTGTTTCAGGTAGTTAATCTATTTTCTATACATATTTGTAGATAATGCAACACTTACTACAACACCTTCGACAGAGCAAGGTATATATATTTTTATAATGGTTTGTCTTATGGTTATATTTGTCTAACTATTTTATCAAACACTTGAAAAAATAAAACGATGACTTATTCAATTCTAGTATTATATTGATAAAAATGAACATTGATCTATAGACAAAAACTTTAGTTCTACAGTATTTCAGATAGTACATTTCGTTTCTTTACATTTTTGTAGATATTGCAACACAAACTCATCTAGATTTGACAGATCTAGGTAAGGATTTTTAATTCATAAATGTGTTGTCGGATGGGTGACATCATACGTTACGTTATAAATATGTATTCAGTCCAGTGACGCATTAATATGAAGTCCAATTTTAATTTGAAGATGCAATATTATAAGGTGATATAACTTTAGGCTGTTCAAACGTTTATCGACTGCATAATCATTTCAAAGAATGATAAGATGAAATTGATTGAAAATCCTTGGTGTTTCGAAAAAATAAATGTTTTGTAAACACTTAATTTATATATTATTTAACTACATGACTGGTGATGCCTTTGGTGGGGGACGTTGACCTGTCTTGACATCGACCCAAGGATTGACGGAAAACTTATCAAATATACCAGACTTAAACAGTTTTACGCAATTCGCTCGTTTCGTATAAAAAAAACTCAACAGTGAGGCTCGAAACATGATGGTCAAACATGCCTATCATTGAACTATAAAACAAAACTTTACGACTTTTATGTTCTAATTCGCCAAGCTTAACCGAACATAAATTATTTAGGCAATAAAACTCAACACATGTATACTGTAGGAATGAGCTCTACTTGCGAGTAGGATATCTGCATTGCGACATACAATAACAAACCAGGTATGCAACTATGTGCTCATCAACACGTGTTGAACATAAACAAACACAGACATGTGCTTCCGGTAATATTAATAAATATATTAAGTATTTATTTATATTGTGTTTCGTGTAGTTGATTTGTTTTCTATTTATAATTTTAGATCATACAACACAAACACCAACCGCCTCGACAGAACAAGGTATACATTTTATTGTTTTGTCGTAATTTTAGATTATTTTCAAAAGTTGTTGGAAGACTTTACTGTATAATTTTTGTAAATTTATTAACTGACATATTATAAGCTATTTAGGTGACAATGTCTAGCTACTTTGCTGCTGTGTTGTATTGATACAATCAATAATACTCTATCTAACAACTGAGGAAATGAAACGACAACTAAATCAACTATAGTATTAACTTGAATAGCGCTATACTACAACTGCCTTTACAAGTCAGGTCACTGACAAAGTACTGACTACTGACTGATGTGCAGAATTCTTATCATGCCATAATAATTTTTTAGATAATTGAGAATATATTACGAAAACTATTTACATATAGTATTATATTGCTTACTAGAAACACTGAACTAGAAACTAGAAAATATTTTATATCGGTTACATGACCGTCGGAGATCTTTGGGTGTCAATTCAGTAGTTAACTATATGGTGTCAAAACTAGACTACACATGAAACAAAGTGACATATTATCTAGCCTATGCCCTAAATTGTTTATTTCAGTCTTTTTTTTTTAATTTGAATAAAAAAAAAAATGTTTCTCATGTTTTTAAATCAAATAAGAGAATTTGAGTCAAATCAGTGAACGTATATTGGACAGCTAGTACCCCATCTAAGTTTCAATTTAGAATTTGGGAAGTTGACTATTACAAAATATAAATTGACAACCTTTCAACTGTAGCATTACATTGCTGACGATGAATATTGAACTATGAAACATGTAATATATCTAGATGTTTAATTCATGTGTTTTAGATGGTTAATTTTTTTTACACTTCTATAGATCATTCAACAAATACAACTTCGACAGAGGAAGGTATATATGTTATAACTGTTATGTCGTAATAATGATTGATTAATTTTGGGTTTGTTAATGGTAAGAGGTCAATAGTTCATGCATGTTCAGGATGAATTGCATTGTTGAAATTTCGTCCTCACAAGACTCTACACTGACGATCGGGTTATAAAAATCAAATAGGTCAATCCTTAAACTATAAAACATGGCTAAATGATTTTGAGTATTTGATTCTACGGTGTTTCGTGTAATTGGTCTATTTTCTATACATATTTGCATATCTTACAACACCAACAGCTTCGACAGAGCAATGTATACAATGTATTAATGTTTTGTTGTAATGTTACATTTTTTTCAAAAGGTTTTTAAGCCTTTTTTGTATATTTCTAGTAACTTTATCAAATGACATATTATAAGCCATTTAAGTGACAAGGTCTGGTAAATTGGCTGATGTGCAGTATTATATATAGATTCTACCACTGCATCGAGTGTAATACGATATATATCCACTCGAGACAGTTAAATTTTCAAATTCAAAACGCGAGGCTTGCCCGAGCGTTTTAAATATTTAAAAATTAACTGTCGAGAGAGGATAAATATCGTATTACACGAGATTTGGTGGTGGAATCTGTTTCTCTAATGATTTTCTAATATTATGCAGGCAAACTTATTCCTTCTTTTCGAATGATCTGCAAAAAGATGTGTCCTTTCTATGTGACGTCATCAGGCATGGTCGCCTTTTTTCATGCCGTCACAATAGGAAATTCAGAGGAAAGCAAGAAAATTCGACGTCATAATCGGATTTTAACCAATGTAGTACTGAGATCAAACGAACCACACGTTGATTAAATTTTTTTATTCAATGGGTGCAGAAAGCGATAAATTGACGAAGAATTAGAGAAATAATCTGTTACGTTATCAAACAATTGAGAAAATAAAACGTAAAACAAATCAACTATAGTATTCACTTGATGAAGATGTACATTTAACTATAGAGCATAACCATACATTTGACTTGGACAGTGTGACAATTTTTTGTTCTACAGTATTTCAGATATCTAATTTCGTTTCAATACATTTTTGTAGATAGTGCAACACCTACACAACCAAATTGGACAGATCTAGGTATATATTTTATAAATGTGTTGTCTTTTTTTATATATAACATAAATAACTTTGTTTTTGATAATCGAGTTGTGTTATACCTTAAAATTCACTTAAAAGGTTCTATCAACTAGTTATGCAGAGATACGATTATATGTACCAGTGGTATGAATAAGGCGAATAGTATCATATGTTTGAGATTGAATATCATTCTGTGAATTTAACCTAAACACATTTGATCATAGTGATCTTAATTTTAATTTAAAAAAAAACGAGTCTTGAGCGTCCATGTTAAGCGAATATATTGACGTAGATGGACGACTTCACACGAAAATCTATGACAAACGGGACGATTTCAACTTCCCAATTATCAATTTCCCATTTCTCAGCAGTAACATATCATCTGCCCCTTCGTATGGTGTTTACATATCACAATTGATACGTTATTCACGTGCTTGTTCACACTATACGGACTTCATATACAGGAGTGTGCTACTTACGCAGAAACTTCTCCAACAAAGTTATGAGGAGGACAGATTAAAATTGACACTCCGTAAATTTTATGGACACCATCACGAATTGGTGGATCCATACGATGTGTGTTTAACCAAACTAGCTAAGGACATTTTTACCACATGGTAGATTGTGGTTTGTCATTATGTCGTCTAATCTTTTAATTACCAAACGTGACTTATTCCCGATTGTGACTGTTTTGCTGAGTGTGAATTCGCATTACTATAAGACGGGTTACGGTACTTGTCTATCCCAAATTAATGTATTTAGTTTAAATGTTTAATGTTATATTTGTAATTCTCATCGGATTTTGTCAAATGTGTTGACGTCTTTTCTATTATATTTATGTGTTATGGAAACAAAAATTAATCACCGCCATCATATATTAGATTTAATTTTGGTCAACATAATCTGTACGATATTTTACGTTTGAAGTTGGATTCATAACAAACTGCACATATATATATTATAGTTAATTGCTATTAATAAGTATTGCAATATGCATTGTGTTTAAATGCAATATCAGTATTTAGTTCTATTTTAATCTTTAATCAATCCTAATTCTATCTTACTTTTGAGATATAGTTTTTCATATGTGACGTAATTTTTCTGCTGTTTCAGAAATTTCATATATTCAAATGTGACGTAATTTTTAATGCCTTTTCACCATCGTATGTGACGTAATTTTTAATGCTTTTTCACCATCGTATGTGACGTCATTTTCATAATTTACTGCGTTGAGGCCTGGACTGAGTCGGGTGTGTCTATTCTGTGTTGGTCATTCATTATGTATTCGTGTTTGTTTTATGTAATGAGTTAATACTTCAGTTTCATTATGTATATCTGTTACATATTCATTTGATAAAATTTACTGTTTGTAATAGCATTAATTGTTCTAAATAATAAGGATGTTCTTATCCCAAGCATAAAAACTTAGCCGTATTTGACACAACCTTTTTCAACTTTTGATCTTCAGTGCTGTACAACAGTTTGTACTTTTTTTCGCTTTCGATCTTTTATATCTGGGCGTCACTGGTGAGTCTTATGTGGACGAGGCGCGTTTTTGGCGTATTAAATTTTAAACCTGATGCTTTTTGTTATTCATTAATCATGTGTTTCTTTGTCTAATACGATTTCCTATTTATTTGTATTGTAGTCCTGTAATATTATGTTGTTATTTCTATGTTATATTTAACATTGCCATTAAAGTGCGAGGTTTGGCATGCCACAAAACCAGGTTCAACCCATTTTTACCTTTAAAAATGTCCTGTACCAAGTCAGGAATATGGCCATTGTTATATTATTGTTAGTTTCTGTGTGTGTTACAATTTAACGTTGCGTCGTTTGTTTTCTCTTATTTTTTAGTGTAAATTGACATTGCGATAAGACGTGTCACGGTACTTGTCTATCCCAAATTCATGTATTTGGTTTTGATGTTATATTTGTTATTCTCGTGGTATTTTGTCTGATGCTTGGTCCGTTTCTGTGTGTGTTAGTTACATTGTGGTGTTGTGTCGTTGTTCTCCTCTTATATTTATGCGTTTCCCTCAGTTTTAGTTTGTTACCCCGATTTTGTTTTTTGTCCATGGATTTATGAGTTTGAACAGCGGTATACTACTGTTGCCTTTATTTAAGCTACAATATATAAAAATGTTTAAACCGTATGCAGTACATTGTCTATTTAATGAAATCAGTGTGTAGTTATCAGAGTATAAGGAATATATTGAATGTTCATTTTGTTTTAGGTTGTATAGACCTATGGGAAAATTGCAGTAGTTATCCAGACAGAAATGAATTGTGCAATCAACCAAATCTTCGAGATAATTGCAGAAACACATGTGGATTGTGTTTTGAAGTTGAAAACTGAGCATATTGAAATCCATGTAATAAAAAATGTTTAAGCAAGTTCTTGGTGAATCATGCCTGTTTCTATGAGATGAATCATGCCTGTTTCTATGAACATGGATATCTGGGTTTTTTTAAAAGCAAGGGGAAATCTTTCGTTGTTATATGTGTAGTAAATCTCCCAACAAAACAATTCAAGAGACCATCATAAACTATATAATAGCAATGATAGAAATTTAAGAAAATAGTACACAAAAACAATTATCAAATCTATATGTAGAGAGTGTGAGAAAATTGATTAAAATGCTTATTTAAATATTACAAAAGTGCATAACTATTGCAGTAATCGATGTACAGTTCATATGTTTTTGCAGTCAATGGGAAAAGCTTGAAAAATGAAATTATGTGTGTTATATATATATATATATATATATATATGTCAATGAGAAAGAAATATATATTCAAAAACTACAAATGTCATTAGAAGTCTTGTCGTCTAGTTCGATCTTTATCATTAGTAAACTATCTAAAAGTATATAAAATCTGTTGCAGTTAGTGGACCTTCAATATATCGTTTTGATTGTTTTTTGTCGTTGTGTTGATGTCTTAACTATCTATACCAGCATATTTTAAGCTCGCCTGGCCGATAAGGCAAAGTCAGCTGTTCTCATAACTTGGCGTCCGTCGTCCATTGCCTTCATCTAACTTTTACAAAAATTATCTCCTCTGTAACTACTTTGAGAAATATAAGCATCTATTTAAAAAAAGTGTTCGATGATCACGTTTGCAAACCAAGATGACTGAAATGGCTAAAAAAACATAGGGAAAATGCAAGTGTTGTCTAATTATTTTGAAAACTGATATGAATAGAGAAAATCTGACCGAAACATAAATGTTCAGAAAGATGGGCTCTTCCAATGGCCCTTATAATTTTCCTTTTTTTCCTTTTTGCCTTTTATCTTGAAAACTATATCAGATATTGAGAAACTTTCAATTGCAAAAATGATTAGCAAGACTGGTTCTACAAATTGTTCCGCAATAGTCGAAATCGTCAATTGACTCTTTTTGTTTTAGAGCTATTGCTCTTTGATGATGATTTGCCTTTTTTTTTTTTGCCTGTTTGACTTATATCTTAAAAATTAGGATAGATAAATCAGCAAGACAAGTTTTACAAATAAGTTTTCATGACCTATTCCTTACTATTAGAGTTTTTGCCCTTTGATGATGATTCTTATACGCCCGTCAAAATTTTGATGGGACGTTTTATAGTATACAAATGCTTGGTATCTGTCTGTCTATCCGGGGTCTACATTTCACATCGTAACTTAAGAACGACTTATCAAAATTTCATGAAACTTAAAACAGATGTTTCTTATGATCTGTATACTTTTATGTGAAAATAAAATTTAAACTTTTTGAGTTATGGGACTTTCTAACTAAAACAAGGGGTGTTTTTTCACATGTTAGACGTATCTCGAAATGATTTATGATTATTGCTTTAAACTTTATACACTTTTATTTATATTAATCTTAAGATCTGTATACTTTTTGGTGATGATGATTAAAATTTTTATTTTAGAGTTATTGAGTTTTTTGGTTAAAAAAAAGGTGGGGTCAATTGTCACGCCGTATCTCAAAAACAAATTTATGGTTATTGCTCAAAACTGTACACACTTCTTATTTATATTAACCTTAAGACATGTATACTTTTTGGTGATGATTCTAAATTTTATTTAAGAATAATTGAGTTTCTTGTAAATAGAAAGGTTGGGTTACAAGTCACGCCGTATCTCAAAAACAATTAATGATTATTGCTCAAAACTTTACACACTTCTTAGTTATATTAATCTACAGATCTGTATACTTTTTGGAGATGATTCAAGATTTTATTTTAGAGTTATTGAGTTTTTGGTTAAAAAAAAAGGGGGGGGTTCACATGTCGCGCCATATCTCAGAAACTATTTATGATTATTGCATTAAACTTCACACACAAGACAACGGGCGTATCATGCTCTCGTGGCACAGCTTTTTATGGACTTACAGTTTACAGTTAATAAATAGACAGAAATTTGAATAAACAAAAACAATTATCAGAAAATAAGATCTTCAATGATTACAATGAAGAGGAAATCGTCTGACGTCATTCCAGTTATTGTTCTTTAATGACGTTTTGGTGATCAATTTTTTTATTATTTGTCTTATATGATAGGATTGTTTCCAAAATCGTTTTAGTAATAGGTAAAATATATATAGAATTATTGCAAGATCAATATGTTTGTCAGTCCAATTATCTTTGCCTCATTTCATAGTTCTTAATGCACATTACAATTCATGTTTTGGTCCCAAAACTACTTTCTAAATGTGTACAATGACTATTAGGTGTGCTTTTCTGTCTAAAAACTAGAGGCTCTCAAGAGCCTGTGTCGCTTACCTTGGTGCATATTAAACAATGGACACAGATATATTCATGACGAAATTGTGTTTTGGTGATCGTGATGTGTTTGTAGATCTTATTTTACTGTTCATTCTTGTTGCTACAATTATCTCTATCTATAATAAACTTGGCCCAGTAATTACAGTTGAAAATATTTTCTAAAAATTTACAAAAAATTTATGAAAATTGTTAAAAAATTACTATAAAGGGCAATAACTCCTTAAGGGATAAACTGACAATTTTGCTCATTTGACTTATTTGTAGATCTTACTTTGCTGAACATTATTGCTGTTTACAGTTTATCTCTATCTATTATAATATTCAAGATAATAAACAAAAACTGCAAAATTTCCTTAAAATTACTAATTCTGGGGCAGCAACCCAACAACAGGTTGTCTGTTTTGTCTGAAAATTTCAGGGCAGATAGATCTTGAACTGATAAACAATTTATTTTTGACAGATTTGCTCTAAATGCTTTGCTTTCAGAGATATAAGCTAAAATCCACATTTCGCCCTTATGTACTATTTTTAGCCATGGCGGCCATCTTGGTTGGTTGGCAGGGTCACGCCACACATTTTTAAAACTAGATACCCAAATAATGATGGTGGTCAAGTTTGGTTAAATTTGGCCTAGTAGTTTCAGAGGAGAATATTTTTTTAAAGGATACTAAAATTTTCGAAAAATTGTTAAAAATTGACTATAAAGGGAAATTACTCTTTAATGGGTCAACTGTCAATTTTGGTCATGTTGACTTATTTGTAGATCTTACTTTGCTGAACATTATTGCTGTGTACAGTTTATGTCTATCTATAATAATATTCAAGATAATAACCAAAAACTGCAAAATTTCCTTAAAATTACTAATTCAGGGGCAGCAACCCAACAACAGATTGACCGATTTGTCTGAAAATTTCAGGGCAGATAGATCTTGACCTAATAGATTATTTTACCCTATGTCAGATTTGCTCTAAATGCTTTGGTTTCAGAGTTATAAGCCAAAATCTACATTTTGCCCCTATGTTCTATTTTAGCCATGGCGGCCATCTTGGTTGGTTGGCAGGGTCACGCCACACATTTTTTTAAACTAGATACCCTAATGATGATTGTGGCCAAGTTTGGATTAATTTGGCCAAGTAGTTTCAGAGGAGAAGATTTTTGTAAAAGATTACTAAGATTTACGAAAAATGGTTTAAAATTGACTAACAAGGGCAAAAACTCCTAAAGGGGTCATC
The DNA here is from genome assembly GCF_963676685.1 of Mytilus edulis. NCBI lineage: Eukaryota > Metazoa > Mollusca > Bivalvia > Mytilida > Mytilidae > Mytilus > Mytilus edulis. Next base: position 67,445,256 of record NC_092345.1, on the reverse strand, counting down.
TGACCATTTTGGTCATGTTGACTTATTTGGCCCAGTAGTTTCAGAGGAGAAGATTTTTGTCAAAGCTAACGACGGACGATGACGACGACGATGACGGACGCCGGACGCAAAGTGATGGGAAAAGCTCACTTGGTCCTTCGGGCCAGGTGAGCTAAAAAAGTAATATCACAAAACTAATGAACTCCCGGAAAAATTCAATCAAATGACAAAATCAAAAGCTCAAACACGTCAAATGAATGGATATGACTTGGTAAGACATTTTCTTGTGTAGAAAATGATAGATTTAACCTGGTTTTATAGCTAGCTAAACCTCTCACTTGTATGACAGTCGAATCAAATTCCACTATATTGACAACGATGCATGAACAAAACAAACAAACATATTACTAGGTAAAAATGTCAAAAGTACAATCATTGAAATTTACAGACATATTTTAGAGAAAGATAAACAATAATTGTTCAATAACTTTATTAAATGATATGCAATCATGATACATGACTGAACTGATTTCTTTGCATGATTTTTTGGTTTTCTTTTTTATCGGTTTGGCCTTTTTCTCGAATACCATAAGCAATAGGTCAAGTATGTATGATGTATGGAATTTGAACGATTCATCCTGTGATGCGTACAGGTCAACGATAAGTTTTCCTTACATTGATTATGTGTATCAGATACCATACATGTGTATGGAACAATTGTGAGGTAGTCACTAGACAAGTCCGTTTAGCATCGTTTATATGGTTCATTGATCAATGTTAAGATTTTGTATTTTGATCTTTTTCACAGATAGCGATAGGACCGGACCACTATGTTTGGTGTATAGAATGATTATCAAGGTGTATGTGTCTGTCTGGCATGATTCGTCTGACCGTGACCTCATTTTTATAAAAGATTGATAATGCTAAGTTAATGTAATACTTTTTTTTACTTTTTAAAAATAAATATTGCATGGAGACAAAATACCCTCATGATTATTCGCTTTTAGTATCTATTTATAAACGTATGGTATACATAGTTGAGAACATAAACATGTTTAACCCCACTGCAATTTTGCACCTGTCCCAAGTCAGGGGTCTCTGGCCTTTGTTAGTCTAGAATGATTTTTAATTTTAGTTTCTTATGTATAATTCGGAGTTTAGTATGACGTCCATTATCACAGTACTACTATACATATTTTTAAGGGGTCAGCTGAAGGACGCCTCCGGGTGCGGGAGTTTATCGCTACATTGAAGACCCATTGGTGGCCTTCGGCTGTTGTCTGCTCTATGGTCGGGTTGTTGTCGCTTTGATACATTTCCCATTTTCTTTTCTCAATTTTACAATACACGGAGACCAATACACATATTACATTATATGAATTTGAAAGAAACAATTGATAGCTATATAATTAACAACGTGAACAGTATATGGAACAGATGAATGTTCCTGCTTATTTTTGGGACAATGGCAAGTTGACATGTTAAGGTAAATTTCTTGTTAAATATCTATAATTTAACTAATATTCGCTTTGTAAAAATAGTTATCAAAGGTACCATGATTATAACTTAGTACGCCGGACGAGCGTTTTGTCTACATAAGACTCATCAAGGACGCTCATATCAAAGTTTTTATAAAGCCAAACAAGTACAAAGTTGAAGAGCATTGACGATCCAAAATTCCAAAGATTTGTGCCAAATACAGCTAAGGTAATCTATGCCTGTGTTTAAACAATCCTTAGTTTTTAGAAAGATTCAAACTTTTGTTAACAGGAAATTTATAAAAATGACCACATTATTGATATCAATGCCATTCTATTTATAACATTTTCTTTTTTTGTGTACCCATTCCGTTTGCAAGACCGTGTACGGTCAGCTCCAGGCTCACCGCATACGTTGACATTCAATTGTAAGTAAGATAAGTCGTTATTGCTCCAAATACAGTTTGATATATATTCAACGTGAAGTTACGAAAATGTATAAAACAGCCTTTTTAAGTTTTAAAAATTACAAACAATACATTTTTCTCTATATTAGTTTACAACCTTTTAAATTTGAATAACACAGTATTATTGTGGTACTTCAATACTTCAACGAAACCTCCTTTTAAATGTCGTAAAACGTCAGTTCTTTTCTTTTCAAACTAGCATACGCATTTTGTAGTTTCACAATAACCGGATTTTTATAGAGGTTGTATTTCCATGTATATTTGTATTCAACATCTTAAATACTCCATGTTGAATTATACCTGCAACTTACCAGTACAGGTTAAAAAAAAATTGCCCAAATGTAAATTTGATTCAACAATTTTCAGTTCAAACCGTCATGCATTGGTCATGCTCATAATATAGACCAAAATATCTCACGCTCACAAAATATATATTCAGTATACATGTCATTAGTATTTGTTTTAGCTTACGAACTCATTTTATGTCAAAATCTTTTCCCAGATTGTTCATGGAAACCCGAATTGAAATTGAAGACAAGGCCAGGGTCAATATCCTCTATATTTGTTTCACTCGCACAGTTGGCAAACTCTATACTGTCGGAAATTCGGATAATAAAGAGATTTTATCATATACTTAAAAACTATTTTGCAACAATGTTCAACATATAGTTCAAGAAAATGAAAATGCAATTCTGCGCTTCATGTTACTTTTGGAGGCAAACAACGAACATTTCTTGATAGGGAATATAGTAAGTAAGGGGGAAAGAAACCAATGTTTTGTTCTGTACAGATATTTTCGCTGTTACATATTTATAGGGAAATTATTCTGCCATAGGCGACAATATTAACATTTTCTAAATTTACCACTTTTTAAGATAAAAACCTGGATAAAACAGTTATATGTTGTGTTAGTACTTTATTATTCTGTTTTAAAAATTAAAGCCAAACAGTATAATGACCAACTTCCAACGGAGCTTGTTTATGTTATCCATGTCCACCGTCATTTTGCACCAAATTTATGAAATTTTGGATATCCTATTAGTATAGTAGGTTCTTGATGAATGTCCTACAGTATGATAGGTACTTGTTGAATATCATATTGGTACAGTAGGTTCTAGTTGAATGTCCTTCAGTATGATAGGTACTTGTTGAATGTCCTACAGTGTGACAACTTGTTGAATGTCCTTATGGTATAGAAGTTTCTTGTTGAATGTCCTACAGTATGACAGGTACTTGTTGGATATCCTATTGGTATAGTAGGTTCTTGTTGAATGTCATACAGTATGACAGGTATTTGTTGAATGTCCTATTGGTATAGTAGGTTCTTGTTGAATGTCCTACAGAATGACAGGTACTTGTTGAATATCTTATTGGTATAATAGGTTCTTGTTGAATTTCCTATAGTATGACAGGTACTTGTTGGATACCCTATTTGTATAGTAGGTGCTGTTGAATGTCCTACAGTAAGACAGGTACTCAAGAATGTCATATAGTCAATACTAGATTTTATTAAAAAGCTTATATGTAAAGTTTCGATGTTTTTCTTTAGTCATTGTTTCGCTCCGTTGTTGGTTCATTGTCGCATCAAATTTGGCTTCTTTTTGAGTTCTTCAGAATCAATCAGTCAGAAGACGGTACCGCGGTATATCACGTACTAGTTGTCCAAATATGATAAATTCTGGTGTATATACTCACGCATGTTTTACGTGGGCTATGGTAATAAATGTAGATGTAGGCATGTCCCAAAGCAATTACACATCAGACTCGTATGCATTTAATGGTAAAGAGTGGGCGTTGTGGTAACCTGGAATTGCACAAAGTCCAACTCTACTATTTTCCGCTGGCCAAACTAAGACGCAGTCACTATTTGCGTGGAAAGTGTTAACTAGTAGGTATGGCCTCTAACATGGTTTATAGCACTTATACCATAGACCCTAATGAGCATGTCAGAAAAGAGTAGGGGATTTGGGATATTCTGGTATGGCACATAGCTGAAGCGGGATTTACTTGCTGTGTTGAAGACCTATTGGTGACTTTCTGATGTTTTCTGCTCTTCTGTCGAGCTGTTGTCTCTTCCCCATTTCCATTCTCGATTTATTTTTTATCTCTACTATTGCCGGCTGGGGAAAATAAGAGATTTTCCATTTGGGCTATGGTACTAGAAAATGGTAATGCTCTCTAAAATAGAATATAGCATTTAAACCCTACAGCTGTACAAGTTTGTCAGCAAAGGTTAATGGGGGACCGGAATGTCACATAGTGCAACTTTGATATTGCCTGCTTACTAAACTAAGAGATTTTCTACGCAGGCCATTGGAATAGAGGTAGAAGTTGGCTTGTTCCAAAGCAATTAAGGCTTAGACACATACGTGTATATCAGCAAAGAATGGGGGTTTTGGGTATCCTGGTATGGCAAATATAACTTTCCTATTTACAACCAAGATATTTTTCATGTGGCCCATGTTTAGTTTAAACATAATTATTTATAGTGAATTGGGAAACAAGTTATTGCAACTTATATTTATACCTTTTTACTTTGCAGGTGCGAGTGCTCGTTTAAATATTTTTATTAATGCAATAAATCAGCAAGTTTTCTTGACAAGTGTTTGAATATTTAAGAGAAATATCTTGGAATATTTACTTTTTAATACATATATTCATATTAAAGTTTAGGAAATGTGTCATTATACTTTAAAAATCAAGATTTATTTAATTTTTATCATGCAAAAGATATATTTATTGGCACCATGAAGCCATTTAAGTGCCAAGCCACTTTGGCATTTTTTTTTAACAATTATTTCATCATCTATGATAAAAAAAAAAAAAAAAAATATTTTGTTCACAAAGTTGGTTTATATACAATAGTTCCAAAAAAAATACAAAAATATTTTTGTAGAAATAAACGGGTTTTATATTCAAAGAAAATAATCAGAAAAATGAGTTGTTACTTTTTGTCCTGCGAATTTTTGTCCGTGACTTTTTGTCCTGTGACTTTCTGTCCTTCATTCTATATAACTACCTTAAACACCACAAAGGACAAAGACTTTATAAGAGCCTACAGGACCACAAAGGAGTTAATATGTATATTTTATATTTCAGAAATGTCAATATATAGTATATTTCCATTCTCAATTTTATATAAACGCTTTATCAAATTTCATTTTGAACAAAAACAAATCATCTTAATTTTTTTTTTATTTAAATAAGGTCGTTAGTTTTCTCGTTTGGATTGTTTTACATTGTCATTTCGGGGCCTTTTATAGCTGACTATGCGGTATAGGCTTTACTCATTGTTGAATGCCATACGGTGACCTATAGTTGTTGATGTCTGTGTCATTTTGGTCTCTTGTGAACAGTTGTCTCATTGGTAATCATACCACATCTTCTTTTTTATATCTACAGAAACGTTCTTACTTTACAAATCATACATTGCTATGAGGAACAAAAAGTGCATATGGTGCAATAAAAAAGGTGTAGTAAAAACGGACTGTACAGATGTATTTTGGGTACTAGTAGATGTTTCGTTTGGCTGTTTGATGAAATTGAAATATACCTGTTGCAGCGATACGTAATTGTAATAAAAGTGTATCATCCTACCGTGAAATGTATAGCCTTGAAGAATGTATTGATAAAAAAACTCTTATTTTATACATTCTTATTAAATTTTGGATGGAATGGTTTCTAGTTCTCCCTTTTTACACCTAGAAACGATGACCGATATCTTTGGTCGCCGCTTATGTGGGATAGACGGACCGGGATAGACTTAGAAAACTTGTATATTTTGCATACATTTCTTTATTCTATAGGGAAAACGGTACTATTTATTCTGCCATAGGCGACAATGTTAACATTTTCTAAATTTACCACTTTTTAAGATAAAAACCTGGATAAAAAAGTTATATGTTGTGTTAGTACTTTATTACTCTGTTTTAAAAATTAAAGCCAAATAGTATCATGACCAACTTCCAACGGAGCTTGTTTATGTTATCCATGCCCACCGTTATTTTGCACCAAATTTATGAAATTTTGCAAGTCTTTTCGAATAATTCTCTAGAAAATATTTCAATAGGTTTTAAAATTTATATTGTAAATATACACACTGCAGTTATTCATAGATAAATAAAAAATATATTGTACCCTTACATCCAATCACAGCGCTCCTAATTTGACTTCCTTCACCTGCCTTAGGTACACAAAAGGCCAACCTAATGCTGGGAAAATTAAATACTACCGTTTTCCCTATATTGGTTAGAGGTGTAGAGGATGGTTGAGATCTCACAATACACGTTTAACCCCGCCACATTTTTGCACCTGTCCCAAATCAGAAGCCTCTGGCCATTGTTACTGAGTTTTGTATGTTTCTTTAATCTGTTTCTTTTATATGTTTTGGAGTTTAGTGTGAAGTCCATTTTCACTGAACTTTCTTTTTTTAATGTTCTTCGTCTATTTTGAGCTCTGAACTAATGGTAAACGGAAAAGTCACAGGAAAAAAAAATCACAGGATAAAAAGTTGGAATGCTCGTGAAAAGTCACTATGTACATATAATTTTTTTATGCAATAAATTATTAAACTTGAGTTTTGGAATGCATAGAAAAAAGTCATAATATACCTATCTTAGTCATGTTAGCGGTAAATTTTTAAAAACTATAAAGGAATTATATATAAGGGCCCAAAACAAGCATTTTTCTACTTTCAGTATAGTAACTTGTGTCTAAGTATTTCAATTGCTCTTAAAGTGTTCCACAATGTTTAATACCACAAGTAGAAGGTTTGGATTCATTTTGGTGGTTATGGTGCTAACAGTTTATGTGTTAAGTGCCAAAAAGGGACCAAAAACTAGCATTTTTGTAGTTTCTGGACAATAACTTGTTTGGCTCGTTTAATTTTCTTAAAATTTTGATAAATGATTTACTTTGACCCTATGACAAAAATATAAAAATTTCAAAAAAATTGAACCAACCATTTTATCAGAAAAATTACACTGGTTATATAGCAGTTTGGCAAACACTAATTCTGATCATTGAGAAGCTTAATACTCCTTTATAAACAACACAACGTACTTAAAACGTTAAGCTGATTTTACAGAGTTATCTCCCTGTAGTGTTAGGTACCACCTTAGAATATGGATCTCTCTGAAATCGTACTACAAGGTTCCATACTACAAAGGAAAAGCTGGGTTTGAGCGTGGGGTAATTGATTCAAGGAGGGGATCAAAAAGGTTGGGGGTTCCATTTTTTTTTAAGGGGTTCAACTTTTTTCTTCATTTTTTTTTAAATTTCAATTTTTTTTAAACTTTCAAGAAGAATCTTTTATTGCATAGTAATGTGCAATAGATTTGTAAGATTTTGACCTTTATTTTGTGTCAGAAACCTATACTATGCCAAAAAAAATTCACAATCCAAACTCAGGCAGAATCAAGCTTTAATTGTGCATAAATTTGCCACAACTGTTCGGAGTTAAACCTCTGCGGTCGTATAAGGCTGTGCTCAGCGAAGCATTTCATATACGTGGGCCATGGTAATAAAGGTAGAGGTAGACATGTCCCAAAGCAATTACATATTAGATTCTTAATAATATGAAGGCAAAGAGTGGGGTGAGGTAATCTGGAATGGCATAAAGTCCATCTCTACTATTTTTCGCTGGCCAAAGACATTATTCGCGTGGACCGTGTTACCAGACATAGGTAGGTTAAGCCTCTAAAATGGTCTATAGCACTTATACCGTAGACCCTTATAAGCGTGTTAGAAAAGAGTATGTAATTTGGGTATTCTGGTATGGCACTTAGCTGAAGCGCGATTTTCTTGCTGTGTTGCAGACCCATTGGTGGCTATCGGCTGTTTTCTGTACTTCAAATACTCAATTTTTTTTCATCTTTACATCCGCTTGGAAACTAAGAGATTCTCCAGTTGGGCCATGGTACTAGTAAATGGTAATGGCCTCTTAAATGAAATATAGCAATTTAAACCTTACAACTGTACGAGTTTATCAGCAAAGTTTAATAACCAAACTAAGAGATTTGTTACGTGTGCCTTGGAAATAGAGAGGGAGGATGGCATTTCCCAAAGCAATTAAAGCAATTAAAGCTTAGACCATACGTATATATCAGTAAAAATGGGAGTTTGGGTGTATTGGTATGGCAAATATGCCAACTTTCCTATTATCCACTAAGATATTTTCCATGTTGACCAGAAGTAGAGGTAGGCATGGTCTCTAATATTACCCATAATACCAGACTTGTAAAAGTTTTGAATATAAACAAGATGTGGTATGATTTCTAATGAAACAACTCTCCAAAAGAGACCAAAATGACACAGAAATTAACAACTATTATAGGTCACTGTACGGCCTTCAACAATGAGCCAATCCCATACCGCATAGCCAACCAATAAAGGCCCCGAAATGACAATGTAAAACAATTCAAACGATAAACTAGCGGCCTTATTTATATAAAAAATGAACGAAATATGTAACACATAAAAAAACGACAACCACTGAATTACAGGGTCCTGACTTGGGACAGGCACAAACATACATAATGTGGCGAGGTCAAACTTGTTAGCGGGATCCCAACCCTCTCCTAACCTGGGACAGTGGTATGACAGTACAACATAAGAACGAACTATAAAAATCAGTTGAAAAGGCTTAAACTCATCAGATAGACAGAGTGGATAGGGTATGAGGTGTCTGGTTTGTCGCAAAGACCACCTGAACTATTACCTGCTGACCAAAGTAAGTGATTCGCACCATGGTCCATGGATATGGAGGTAGACCTCTAATATGGACCAAATCATTTATACATTTAAAAACTATAAAACAAATTTCAATTAAAAGAAATCGCATTTTTTTTTCTGATACTTATTTCTCTATATTCCAATTCACTATGGCAGTATATTATTTTGTCTCTAAAACACCACAAAGGACTTCCTTTGAGCAAAAAAAAATGTATATTAATGTAGCACAAAAGGACCACAAAGGAGTTTAAAAAAGCACAAAAGACCTTATAATCACGTTTTTTGTAAGGAAATAATATGTGTTTAAATCTCTATTTCAGAAATGTCAATATATCATGCTTTGCTTTATCTTTTATTTTTATTAAAGAGGACTGTAAAGCTGTCTTTGGGTATATGTTTCGTTGGGCTGTTTGATGAAAATGAAAATATATCTATTGCAGTCCAGATAATTTCGATATGTTATTGTAATAAAAGTGTATCATCATTCCGTGAAATGTATGGCCTTGCAGAATGTATTATAATAAAAAAAACTCTCGGCTTATTTTATACCCTCTGATAAAATTTAGGATGAAATGGTTTTCTCTTTTTTTTTTTACATTAATAAACGATGACCGATGTCTTTGGTCACCGCTTGTGTGGTCTAGACTTAGTATATTTTGCATACATTTCTTTATTTTACATTGGCTAGAGGTATAGGGAAGGGTTGATCTCAGATCTCACAATACATTCAGGTATCGCATCTCAAATTTATTTGTTCATAGTGTGTTAAATTAATCTACGTATTTTGATTGAGTTAAGCCTCCCAATTGATATTTTATCATGTGTTTTTCTATGTTGTGATGTTATACTATTGTCTCAGTAAAAGGGAGTCGTAAGGTTTGGTGCCATTGAAACGTGTAATCCCGCTGCAAATGTTTGCACCTGTTCTAAGTCAGGAATCTGATGTACAGTAGTTGCTGTTTGTATGTAATTTATACTTGTTTCTCGTTTTTCTTTTTTTTAAATATAGATTAGACCGTTGGTTTTCCCGTTTGAATGGTTTTACACTTGTAATTGTGGGGCCCTTTATTATGTTTTATAGCTTGTTGTTCAGTGTGAGCCAAGGCTCTGTGTTGAAGGCCGTACCTTGACCTATAATTGTTTACTTTTATAAATTGTTATTTGGATGGAAAGGTGTCTCATTGGCACCCATACCACATCTTCCTATACCTATTAACCCCATGGCATTTGTGTGTCTGTCCTAAATCCGGAGCCTCTGGCTTTTGTTTCTGAGTCGTGTTTTTTTTTTTTTTTTTTTTAATTTTATTTCATTTATGTGTTTTGGAATTTAGTATGAAGTCCATTTTCACTGAACTTTCTTTTCTAAGTGTTCTTCGACTATTTTAAAGGAATGTAGGACAGAAAGTCACAGGACAAAAAGTCACAGACAAAAAGTCACGGACAAAAAGTCACAGGACAAAAAGTCACAATTCATTTTTTCTGATTATTTTCTTTGAATAAAAGCCGCTTATTTCTACAAAAATATTTTTTGTATTTTTCTTGAACTATTGTATATAAACCAACTTTGTTATAATAACATGATTTAAGATGATCAAATAATTGTTAAAAAAACAAAATGTCAAAGTGGTTTGGCACTTAAATGGCTTCATGGTGCCAAGAAATATATCTTTTGCCTGATTAAGATTAAATAAATCTTGATTTTTCAAGTATAATGACACATTTCCTAAACTTTAATATGAATATATGTATTAAAAAGTAAATATTTCAAAATATTTTTCTTATATATTCAAACAATTGTCAACAAATTATTTGTGACTTTTTGTCCTGTGACTTTTTGTCCTATCAAATTTGTGACTTTATGTCCTGTGACTTTTTGTCCTGTGACTTTCTGTCCGTTTACCTTTTAAAGAGCTATTAATTATTGTAGAAAGATTATTTCCTATGACCTTTTATTGTTTACCATATGTCTATTAAATGGGCAGCTATTATTGATATTTTCATGTTTAGTAATATTTTTAACAGTAATTTCATTAAATATAATAAACAAAATGTTTTATAGATTTCCGTATAAAAAAATGAGTGTCTAAGAAGATATGTACCTTTTTAAATCTAATCAAACGAAACAGTTTTCTTATCACTGGATTGTGTCTTGCAAGTTTTCAAGTAAAAAAGGTTATTATCAGAATAAAAGATTAGGGAAAAAGATAAAACAACAACCGTATAAGAATATAAATCTTTCAAAATTTCTTTTTCGTGCATGAATTAATTTATAATTGTTTTGAACAGTCATGAAAATAACTTTTATTGCCTTTTTCCTGTTATCATGGTTATGTCAACAGTTATTGGGGGCAGTTGTTATAGAAATTAAACGTCAGTCATATATCACAAGTAAACCTTTGATAATCTGGTCACCTGTAATTACATAATCATTTACCTGTTATAATCACACAATTTTGTTTCGGGAAGATTTAGAAACAGAACGAAAAGCTACTCTTGCCGTGGTTTTCTCTTCTTTCTCAGCGAGTACACATACATTTAGAATTTCCGACCATGTACATCTATTGTATATTTTCTACAATTTACAACTGGGGCTTTAAAGTTTATTTTTTAAATCCAAGTGTCTGATTCTTAACATTTTTCAAAAAGAAATCAACATAGTTGAAACGCAGACCCCGAAGTGGTCACGGCAGAAACAAAAATATTCTCATTACCGTTTGCTGATCTTTGTTCAATATGGAGTTGGAGTAACAAGAGACTTTATTTGTACAAATAAGAAAAAACAAAACTTTATTTTTCAACTTGTTATTTTTACAATAATTGGCTGATTGCGGGATAAAAGCAGGTGTTTCGTAGATGTTTTTGTTATTCATATTTTCTACTGATCTAATTCAGCTACATGCTTGCAGTAAGGTATGATCATCGTAAATAAAAGTGCTCAAACAACTCTTATACATGTATATAGGTGGCGTATTTATTAATATTAGAAAATGATTTTTTAATATTAAAAAATCAACCTGAATATATATCTATTATCAAATATTCATTTTTTAATATTTAAAAAATAAGACCATTTATTGATATTAGAATTTTTTTTTTTAATATTAAAAAATGATTTAGAATGAAATTCAAAACAGTGTGGCTGTGGCCATTGATTGACACATTAAATTCATCCATTGACTGGGACAATTTACGTGAACGTTTGTCTGTAACGACCACTGTTCACGACGTACCTACGATAGGCATTTAAACTGTGGGGTCACCAAGGTTTCTTAACGCCTTTAATTATAAAATAATTCGAAAAATTAATCAGGAATAACCTTTATGTTTTGATTTATATAATTGATATAAATCAAAACATCGTGTTATTTCTGATTAATTTTTTCGAATTACTTTATTAAGGTGTGAGAACCTTTGGTGACCCCATAGTTTAAGTGTCTTTAAAAAGTACACAGTGAGCAATGGTCGTTACATACAAACGTTCACCTAAATTGTCCCAGTCAATGGATGAATTTAATGTGTCAATCAATGGCCACAGCCACACTGTTTTGAATTTCATTCTATTAATATTAAAAAATGATTTATTAATATGAATAAATAGGATCTATTTTTTAATATTAAATATTATTTTTTAATATTAATAAATCGAATATTTAATATTAAAAATGATTTTTTTTAATATAAAAAAATAAAACCTATTTATTAATATTAAAAAATGACGATTTTTTACTATACTATATATAAAAATATTAATTTTCGCGAACCATTTAGGTCACGAAATTCAAAAATATGGCATCAGTAAGGAGAGTTGTACAAACAATGTAAATACACAGAACCCCATCTAAACTTGCTTTAACTAATAGTATTCATCTTTTTCTATTTTATATGTACTAACAACATTCCATTTTTCTATAATTTCGATTAAAAAATTCCAAAATCTGAGTTAAAATAGGTCGAATGCCCCAAATAAACGTTGTATGATTGGTTGAAGTACTGTGGCGTCGATGATAAGCACAGAAAGCCTCGATGTAAAGCACACGCTTCACAGGAATAAGGAGAGTTTTACAAATAATGTGAATACACAGATCCTCCATCCTATTTATGTTTTGCTGAAAATGTTGCAGTGTTCCGTCATTTCTGTTTTGATTCTGCTAACAACATTCCATTTTTTCTATAATTTCGATTTAAAGATGTGGAAACCCGTAATAAAAATAGATATGGCCTCAATGATTTAAAAGCAAAAAAAATCCGTTAATTTTAATTACATGTTAAACTTCGACCCTGAGTTAATAAACCGATTCACAATAAAGATCTCCTTGCGCTCAAATGTAATTCTAAGTGAAGTATACGGGTAAATTCGTTTACAGAAATTTATACACACTTTTATCATTAATATAATTATTACCAGGCTTTTGCATATTCACGTTTTTTTATGTTCAACTTTTAATTAGTCAAATTCAATTCTATACATTTTTTTTACGTAAAGCAATAGGAGTAAGAATATTATTTCGCGCCAATTTCACCAGCATCACCACCACCATCAAAATTTCAGTTATATAGTTTATTAATTAGAGAAATTTTGGTAAGTATTACTTATTAATGTTAAGGTTCTACTGATGTGCTTCTCTAGACCTTTTTGACGGTCAGTTTTATCCCATTTATCTCAATATTATCCCCGATGACAGAAATGTCAACCCGACCTATTCGTGTCAAAAGTGAAAATCGATCTATTTGATGAACTAATTTCTTCATAAACTGTACATGCATTATTTCTGTATTATTTGATAACCAATCACATTCACGTTGCATGTTTGCATGATAATGGGTTATGTATTACCCTCACCGGACACAATTACGAACGATTTTTAAACTGTGATTAATATTTTTTTTTATGTAACGTGACGGTACCCAAATTGCACCTATTTTGACAGTTTTTTCAACTACGTTTTTTTATGATTAAGACAAAAGTTTCAATTTTGTGTTAATTTTGTAGCCGTATCCTTCCTTACTATATTGGTACACCAATTTGATTTTCAATTCATATGGAATCATAGAAAAATTGGTCTGAACTAACCTCCAAACCATCAATGATTCTGTAATGAGGGGTACCCAAATTGCATCCATGCTTAAATTCGCATCGTCAAAAGTCGAATAACAGAGCTTTTGTTTATTTTTTTCAAATATTTTGAACAATTGGATATTTGTCCATGCTTACTCTTCTTTTTTTTAAAAGAAATGAATACTTGAAACATATTGTATTTTCTAATTTTAAAAAGATGACGTTTTGATGACGTCGCATGGCGACGTTTCAGTACATTTTGCTTTTTCAGTAAACACTTCATCTGTTGATAAATACTATGAACGTTTTGTGTATATCTAAATATATTTACCTATTTTGAAAGACATGTATAGTATCAAATCATAAAAATATAAATTGTTTAGTCTCTAGGAGATCTTGTAAGATTTCCGCTGCTATTTTTGCTGAATAGGTGTAATTTGGGTACTCGTTGCAATTTGGGTACCGTTACGTTAGACTACTTTTCTTGATTTTTTTATACCATAGAATTTAAGATGTATGAAGGCTTTCCATTTTGCATCATATCCCACATAAATTTTTATGCACGTTGGGATACTTTAAACATGTTCTTGGATTAATTTGCACTTCTCATAAGTGCAAATTGGAACCACACTTTTGTTTGTCGTAGAATCATCAAATGTGGCAATAATGTACCTCTAGGGATAAATAACACAATACAAAAAAAAAATTGGTGTGGCTCGCCCGGTTCGGCAACTGGAGTGAAAATAGTGACAAAATCCTGTAGGATATTTTTTTCTCCCATAGGATTTTTAAAAATCCTACAGGATTTTGAGAAATCCTATAGGATAAAGTCATAATCCCATAGGATATTTTTTATATCCTACAGGATATTTAAATCCTAAGGGATTTATAATCCCTTAGGAGAATAAAAATATCCTATAGGATATAGTTTCGCCCTTAGGATTAAAAAAAATCCCTTAGGAAAAATAAAAGCATTTCCTATAGGATATTTTTTATCCTACAGGATATTAGTCTAATAAAATAATCCCATGGGATTAAAAATATCCGATAGGATTAATAAATATCCTAAGGGATTTCATAACAGAAAAAATATCCTGTGGGATAAAAAAGAATCCTAAGGGTAATAAATAAATCCTAAGGGTAATAAATAAATCCTAAGGGAGATTAAAAATCCTAAGGGAGATTAAAAATCCTATGGGAGATCAAAGCAACTCATAAGAGAGAAAAAAATCCTATGGGAGAAAGAAATATCCTATAGGAGAAATAAATATCCTATAGGAGAAACAAATATCCTATGGGAGAATGAAATATCTTAGAGAAAAAACCTATTTGTGAACTCAACCAAAGAACAGAGAATAGTTTTATATGTTTTTGTAGTAGGTAAGGATATTATTTTATTGGAGCAGACCAAATATTCCCAGATATTATTGTTTAAGAATTGTTAATTTTTCTACCAATGACACAAATTACCGATAAGTGTACTTCAAACATGGAGCTTGCATTGAGTTACTGCTACTGGTCCGTTTGTTATTTTATGTTTATTATTGCCATTTGCGTAGTTTCTTCTGTTACCTATTTCTACATTTGACTCTGGCTTCTTTTAAATCGAGTTTTCTCTTGTTTAATGCATTGTGGTTGTTTATTCCTCATTTGCTAAAGGAATAGGGGCCGGTTGAGATATCAAAAGTCATGAGTATACATCCATCGCCTGTCTCAAAGCAGAAACCTTTATCCTTTGGTAATCTCATGTGCTTTTTTATACGCCCGTCAAAATTTTGACGGGACGTATTATGGTATACAAATGTCCGGTGTCCGTCCGTCTGTCTGTCCGTCCGTCCGTCTGTCTGTCCGGCGTAAACATGTCGCACCGTAACTTGAGAACGACTTATCCAAATTTCATGAAACTTAACATAGTTGTTACTTATGATGGTCAAATGATCTGTATACTTTTTGGTGAAAATAAGATTAAAACTTTTCGAGTTACGGCACTTTGTAACTAAAACAGGGGTGTGTTTTTTTCACATGTCGCACCGTATCTCAAAAACGATTCTTGATTATGGCTTAAAACTTTAAACACTTCTTAGTTATATTAATATTAATATCTGTATACTTTTTGGTGATGATTCAAAATTTCATTTTTGAGTTATTGAGTATTTTGTAAAAAAGG
Source organism: Mytilus edulis (assembly GCF_963676685.1). NCBI lineage: Eukaryota > Metazoa > Mollusca > Bivalvia > Mytilida > Mytilidae > Mytilus > Mytilus edulis. The sequence continues at coordinate 67,429,377 of NC_092345.1, read as the reverse complement.
GGGAGGGTTTTTTTACATGTCGCACCATATCTCAAAAACGATTTATGATTATTGCTTAAAACTTTACACAAGTCTTTGTTATATTAATCTGAAGATCTGTATACTTTTTGGTGATGATTCAAAATTTCATTTTTGAGTTATTGAGTATTTTGTAAAAAAGGGGGAGGGTTTTTTTTTTACATGTTGTGCCGTATCTCAAAAACAATTTATGATTATTGCTTAAAACTTTACACACTTCTTTGTTATATTAATCTAAAGATCTGTATACTTTTTGGTGATGATTCAAAACGTTATTTTGGAGTTATTGAGTATTTTGTTAAATAGGGGAGGGTTTTTTTTACATGTTGCGCCGTATCTCAAAAATAATTTATGATTATTGCTTAAAACTATACACACTTCTTTGTTATATTAATCTAAAGATCTGTATACTTTTTGGTTTTGATTCAAAATTTTATTTTAGTGATATTTAGTTTTTTGTAAAAAAAAAACAGGGTTGGGGGTTTCACATGTCCCGCCGTGTCTCAAAAACAGTATATGGTTATTGCTTAAAACTTTCTCAGAAACTATTTATGATTATTGCATAAAACTTCCACACAAGACGTCGGGCGTATCATGCGCTCATGGCGCAGCTGTTTATTTCAATTTAAGTTCAAAAGTGCATTTTAGTGTTTAGTGTAGCAACCATTTCTCTGAACTATTATTCATTATTGTTTAGTGACCAAAAGAGGCCCACCTCTATGTGCGGAATTTTCTTTCTGCATAGAGGACTCATCATTTTGAACTCATCAGAGTTCCTGTACTCAACCGACTTGTTGGGTACTGAGACATGACTGTGACACCATCTGAACAAAAACTGTGAATAAAATCAGAAGCAATTTTAAAACAACACATGGTGTTGGGGCTAAGAATACCACCAGCTTTTCATTGAAAGTAATGACAAGACAGAAACATGCGTCCAACGGGTATATCCAATACACTACAATTACTTAAGGGAGCTACCATTTGATTTTTATGGGGGGGGGGGGGGGGGCTAGGATGAAATTTGAAAAAAATAGGCAAGACAGGAGTTTTGAGTAAAAAAAAAAGGCAGGATGAGACACTTGCAAAAAAAAAAGTCAGGATGACAATTTATGTAAAAAAAAAGTCAGGATAAACTAAAAAAAAAAAAGCAGGACCGAATAGAGTGAAAAATAAAAAGGCAGGACAGAGATTACAACTAAAAAAAAATGCAGGACAAAATTTTTCATCCTAGCCCCCCCATAAAAATCAAATGGTAGCTCCATAAACAACTTTGAAAATCGTACATAAGTGTTTTTTATTTTTTTATTTAGTATAGCTTGCTTTCCGTGAAGATATTTTTATTGTGGAGATGCCTGGATAGATTTGCCAGTAACCATACTTCTTCTATTGTGTTCTCAATATGCATGTAGTATTTGCAACTGAACATTTACATTAACTTTCACAAATAAATTCTTCAACAAAATTTGATAATAACTGAAATTTTATGGAACTAAACACTAGATGTAACTAAAGACAGTATTGTTCACCTAGGTCTATGTGCATCTCTGACAACAGACACATCAACACGTTAGGCTAGAATATCACGGTACGTCTAAACACTGCTAAGGACTCCTTAGTGCACTAAGGACTATACAATGCCACTAAGGACTAGAAGGAGTGCTGTTGTGTGTATTATTTTTACATATTATGTTAGAGATTGATATTTTATGCATAAATTTCAAATTATTTTATAGAAAAATAATCATAAATAAACAAGATATTCAACATTATTTAGGCACGTGCCCGTTTTTCTTTGATATGCCGAAAATCAATGAACCGTTTGACACGTGCCAAATGACAAAATAATTCATTAAACAATCATAATCTTTTTATTTTAGGTAATGAACAATTGTATCTAAAAAAATGTATGCTTAATATTTATAATTAAATGTGTTGTTCTTATGAAAAATTATTACAGAACAAATAATTTTGTTTTTGTTTTACTTCTTTCCCGACAAAGTTATTTGCCACAGGTGCACGACTTTGATGTGCGCCTACTAAATGACTAATAAGTTAGAGTGTGGTCAGCTTGTTATGTAAGAGATATGAAGACAAAATAAATATATATATTGATAAGTGTTTTGTTTTTATTTTAATTTCGACAAAGATGCGTGTATATATACAAATGGTTTCACTAAAACAATACGATGGAATTGAGAGAGAGAAAATTATGTGTCGTTCTTGGGGTTTATTCAAACCACTAGTTTTCAACCAGCTTGATATTTGTTTACAAAGGCTTCATACGGTACTTATTTGTTTGTATATTTCGACATTTTATTATTCTTCTAAAAGTAAAAGAAGTTAAAAAAATCATTTCCCGATTTTAAGTCAGATTAAGTTTCATTTTCAAATATATAAAAGAGACAAATGTTTTAAAAATGTTCCACATTTTTTAGTACAGTATTCACGAATTTTTTTTCAGTATGTGTAAATTTAGAGCTAAAGATATAATTCTGACAGAGAAAGAGAATGCTTCGTATGAATGCCTTGAAAATATGCCTTTACCACATGATGTGTAAATAATAATTTTTTGTAATGCAATATAATCAGAATATTTAAACCTAAATATATCACGCGAAAAAAAGAAAAAGCCGACAGAAATATTTTCAGCTATAATTTCTTTAAATCTACTTTTCTTAAAGAAGAACAAGTATCACAGGCACTTGTCTCAGAAAAGGTATATAGGAAATTTTTTTCTGAGACAAATGCCTGTGGCAAGTATGTCAGAAGGAAATCCGATTTGTATTGTTTTTAACAAATTGTCTGCTTAACATATCGTACGAAATAATTTATGAAATAATGACTATGTGCTATGCGTTTTACTCACTGTTGAAGGCCCGAAATATATTACTCAAACGGGTCATATATGAACTTAGTGTGTTGCATGTAGTAAAAATGCATTATCTTATTGGTTTCGTTTTGTCCAGTTATACATTTCTTAAAATGTCTTCATATATGAAAATAAATTTTGAACAGTGCACCATAAGAAACAAACTAAAGTGTTCCAGCTCCAAACCAGTCTATTGTTCAAACGCATGTCCGTCGTCGCCTGTCACCACATTAAAGCACGCTTGCAAGAAAAAATAAACAGAATAGAGATACGGGTACAAAACACATTATAGATAATGTGTCCGACCACCTGAAAAATAAAATTGGTTCAAGAGACAAAGAACGCTACGAAATATTAGATTAATTTTTCGGTACTACCGGGCTTATCACAGCCCAATAACAAGATGAATTTTATGAAAACGCAACAAGCATCTACCGGTTATCCAAACTTCAACATGTACTTTAAAAAATATATATATAAATGTAAATTAAATATCTATAAAAATTTGTATTTCAGTCACTTATTAATATGAACATCAAATAAAAATCCGACATTAGATATATTTCTCTGGTGACAAATTTATTATTTACAAGAAATATACACTTGAGAAAATACTTCTTCATTCAGATTATTTTGTTAATAAAATTTCAACAACTATTCATTTATTAGTATCCAACTTTACCAAAAGGATTCCCGTGTAATCAATTAATATGTAATTTGACACGTGTCAAACGGTTCATGGATTTTCGGCATATCAAAGAAAAACAGGAACGTGTCTAAATAATGTTGAATATCTCCTTAATTTATTATTATTTTTCTATAAAATTTGAAATTTATGCATTAAATATCAATTTCTACCATAATATAAAAAGAAATTGCATGTAACAGCTCTCCATCTAGTTCTTAGTGGCATGTTATCAGTCCTTAGTGCACTAAGGACTCCTTAGCAGTGTTTAGACACACCCAGAATATCATTCGTAACTAAAACTTGCAAATTAGAGGCCGCAAGAATAGTAACAGGTCTACTAATATTTACAAAACCTGAAACTTTATATTCTGAGGTTGCCTGGGAATCTCTTTTTGAAAGAATAAGGATGTAGTCGTAATTGCGTGTCGTTATCTTGTCAATCGTACTGTTGTTTTATTCGACTAACTAACTTTATACTGAAAATTTTTGCATTTTTTTTAAATTACCATGGTCTGTTGTTTTTAAACTGTTAATATTGGAATTAAGTAAAGAGTCAAAGTTGAAATCATGAATAAGTGTTCCGTGAAAATTGTTTTCGAAAATATAATTTGTTCATAATTCTTTAAAGTAATAAACTTTTTTCAAATAAATTCTGATCTTCCCTCATCTGATCACCAGCATGGCTTAAGGTATTACTTCGGGCGATATCTTTTTGCGCCAAAAAGTAACTCATTTGCGCCACAACTTATTTGCGCCAATACTTCTTTTGCGCCAACTAATTTTCAAAACCATAGGTATCATTTGCGCCAATAAAATAATCATCTTATTGCGCCAATTCTATTTACTTTTATTCATATATAACAACTAAATGATTGACTAGGTACCATCAGCAAACAATCCTCTTACATTGTACAAAGAAATTTTAAATTAGCCTCGCATCCTAATAAAATCATCCCGCTTTCTGGATCGTTACATAATACAAAGTCATCATCTTTGTTTGTAACAACACCAATATCATCCAATATTGTGTGAAATTCTTCTTGATTTTTAGGTTGAGCCGGAATCAGTTTTCTTCTCTCTATATATACATTGACTGACGCACATATTTTAAATCTTTCTTTTCTAAATTTTCTTTTTTAATTTTGAAGAGCTCTGAATTTATTATTTTTGAAGGTCGCCCTGACAACATATCGGTTGCTTTTGTTTTGCACGAAGTTCTTTCTTTCTTTTTACAAATGAAAATATGGTATTTTATACTGCCAAAATATGCTATGAAATTTTAATAAAGCGAAAATGTATTTTATACTCATGATAGTTGACTTGTATTTGTATTATAATTTTAAGAAAAATTGTTTTATAGTCTCTCAAAACTCTTTATTGAGCGGCTCTTGTTGTTAACTTGTGTTTTAAAAAGCTGTATATTTCATATGTACATGTAACAAGTCACGGTGGTGAGAGTATTTGTCTTGTCTTGTCTTGTCTTGATAGGTAAAACATGTACAGGTATGATATAGGTAAAAAATATTAACAGGTAAATGTGGCGCAATTTCATTTCATTTATTGGCGCAATTAATACTATCAAAATAAAAGAGAGTGGCGCAATTAATACCTTTTCAAAACTGCAATTGGCGCAAATTGATTCTGCCCATTACTTCCAAAGGTATTGTAAGGGGTGTGAGGTGACACTTCCAGGTATTTAAGCGATTTCCTGTCGGACTTGCAAGTTCATGCATCGTTTCACTTCTGCCGGTAATATTCAGTGTACACGGCCGATAACTTTTGAACTATCAGATGTATAATATACAACTCTGTCTTACTTGTCATAACTAAACTCATACGCTTGTTTATGAATAACATTTCTGGTGTAAAATAAAAATATAAATAATACCCAAAAAATAAGATTTGATGAAATTACAATCTATTTAAATATTTTTTCCAAGGTTGACTTTGGGAAAATGTTATATATATACTCGATGTCAATAGTGAAGGACAGATGGGAACATACCAGAAATATTGATTTAAAAAAATGTACGCACTTGTCGATGATTCGTCTATACGACTGGGTAGAAAGTTACGGAACTATAGCGCAATTTAAAATATATACATGTATACATTAAACATAAGAAAAAAACATATATTTTGAATAAATTGGGGTAAAAGTTTTGTAAATAGACTAGTCCACGTATGCCAACAGTATGTAATCATCGAATGTCGATAGACTATTGTATACCAAAAGAAGAAGACGAAGAAGAAGAAGAGAACCAATTTGATTTAGATACAGGTCGATGTTTAACTTGCTTTGGTTCATCGAAGTTGTGGACATAGTAAAATCACAGATTTATATTGACGTTACGCACGGTATTGGTGCCACTTAAGCGTTACACGACGTTCCTAATAAAACAACGATTTTGACGTTGTTCCAAAAAATGTACGCACTTGTCGACGATTCGTTTATACGACTGGGTAGAAAGTTACGGAACAAGACTGAAAAATACGGAACAAGACGGAACAAGACTGAAAGTTATGGAACAAGACGGAACAAGACTGAAAAAGTTTCAAACGTTGACCTTATATTTTACTCATGTGAAAATACCGCTTAAAGTACAGAGAATTTCGATGTTGCTTCTTTATATGTTTTTATTTTTTTCAAGCGGGTGCAAATGCAAAATTCCATTTAATTAAAATAATTTTTAATATTTGAAAAGAATTGTCTGCAACAGTAACACAAAATAACAATTTGATGTCTTTTAATATATAAAAAAGATGTGGTATGATTGCCAATGAGACCACATTTCACAAGAGACCAAATTGTCACAAAAATAAACAACTATAGGTCACTGTACGGCCTTCAACAATGAGCAAAGTCCATACCGCATAGTCTGTTTTACAAGGCCCCGAAATGACAATGTAAAACAATTCAGTCGAGAAAACTAACTGCCTCATTCATGTTACAAAATGAACGAAAAAGTCTGTTTTGTATATTTTTTACTTTTTTTTTTTATCTTCGAAATGTTTTAAAACTTTCAAATGTGAGGCTCTTATTTTATCAACACTTTAATTCTTGGACTATTATACTAACGTTAATATAATAGTCCCAGAATTTTATTTTTTATTTTTCTTAAACAGTGACTTATATATTGTAGGCAAATAATTAAGACAATTCAGGTTATCAAGGAATTTTCACATTTTGTACATAAATCAGGCCGTTAGTTTTCTCGTTTGAATTGTTTTTACATTTATCATTTCGGGTCTTTTATAAATGACTACAAGGTTAGGGTTTTGCTCATTGTTGATTGCATATAGAAATAAGATTGTTATGTATGCCACTGGACGAACACTAATTGTGAATATTTTGATGGGAAACTATTGAGTATCAAAGTTCAAAATTAATTTCGGGATTTATTTTCTTTCTCGATATTCAATAACAGAAAGAAAAAAAATTGCTTGTCCGCTAAATAGGGATTTTCTTGTTAAACATCGTTAAAAAGATGTGTGTCTAAGGTGAACGCCACAAGAACCCTGTAATACTAGTACGAGAGTATAGCATGTAAACATTCCTTCTTAATGATATGGTTGTTTTGGAAATCTTTTCTTACAACTCATGTCGGCGCTAACTGTCCTTTAGTAGTTAAATTTTTTTCCAAAAGTCCAATTTCACGTTTCCGCATTTTCGTGCATTACTTTTCCGAAATAAGTAGCGGCGTTTTTACGTTTCCGCAAATTGGTATTACTTTTCCAGAAAAAGAAATTACTATTCCGGAAAAAATTTAATTAAGGTATACCTGTTGATTGAAATAATAAAAAAATAAATATTTATTAAGTTAAAGGTCATCATAACAAAGTCTACAGTAGTACATATACATTCACCGTTTACTAGTTTTGTATTTTGGTCAAGAAAGAAGTCCATCTTTTCCTTTTCATATTTCTGAACGTTTTTTTTTAAAGTTAGAGTTATCATCTTTATGCAAAATTGAATGATTTCGTATACTAGTAGTATTACGTTTTCTGTGTCTCTTAGATTTTTTAAGAAAACATTTTCGCATGCTTAAACATGATAAAGAAAGCACGTCAACTGTTGGACTCGTGAAAATATTTTTCAACTTTTTAAAGCTTCATCTGTGTGATCGAAATTGTCGAAAGATTCTTATGACAATTTTAATAAAAAGTGATGCAAGTACAAGGGACCAGACGATATGATATAATTGGCACTAGGGAATGAATTATAGAAGTAAACTATTTCAAAATAAATAATTCAGTATTTTATATTAATAACATCTTTAAGAATTACAAAATTTAATGTTTTATCGACACATGCCACGTTCAATATTGATTGCAATCTGTGTAATCGATTGAAATTCATGATCATTCAACCATGGACCGCTAATCACGCACGTGTGTACAAACAGTTTGACTATGAATATGTTTTTTCGGCGACTGTTTTTTCGTCATGTGTTTGGTATTTCAGTTGGTTTATAAAACAAATTATGGATATCAATAGGTCAATCGGGAAAAAAAATATTCCATTTATCATAAAAAGCTTCACAAGTTCCAAGAAATGGTTTGACACGAAATAAAGATATGTATCTGCTTTTAAGCTATTCTATAAAATATATACATTATAACGTTACTTAAAACTGCGAGAAAAAAAAAACTGTACCATTTGTCGATAAAAAACGGACGAACGAAATTGTAAAAAACATATATTATCTTTAATTTTTTTTAGTATATTTATTCTAGTTTATAAATCAAAGGTTGATCACCAGCAGTATGTGTGCCTTACTAGTTTATAATGTCGTGGACTGTGATGTATGCTGACACCTTCGAGACGTATTTGCTAACGGTTCATTAAAAAAGAGGGTCAGGATGGGGTCGATGAATAGTGAATAATGGGTTAAAAGTGCCGAATAAAGGAAAATAAATAATGACTACAGAAACATAGAGAAAAAGATAAGGAATAGAGAATGACGAAGTGCTTATATATATAAAGAACACAGAAAAAGACTGAACAATTATAGAATTAAGGACCCCCGTACAGGTCCTCATACAATTGACACATCTTATTTTCACACCTAGCAGTTTCTTGGTATATACATATAGTGGTCAGCGTACATCTGCAATGTTCAATTAGGTGTGAAATTTTAATCTGGTAATTGAGATTAAATATAAAAGATGAATATAAGGATTATTTCATTATAGTGTCACAAAGAAAGACAAAAATAATACTGAAGATATATTGTTTGTAAATCATAATTTCATAAAAAACTTTTTTCTTCTAATAAAAAAACTATTTATTGTACGAGCTAAAAACGTTTGTTTGTATTTACAGTTCATATGAGCAATACATCTTTTCTCTGTGTTCATCCTGTCAAAGTTAATATGTTCACGTGATGTTTTAAAAAGTTCATATCGGAAGTCTGTATATAAAAGACCATTAAAACATGTATTTCGTTTTCCACACAGTTCGAACTACAAAATTTACAAAGTCTATCATTAAATGGTATCTGCGGTATGGAATATCGTTCCGTCTTAACCAGCTGTTAACGGCTAGCAAAGTTATGATTTCGCAGAAAAAAATATGAAGATGTTAAATAAAATTATTTAAACCTTTCTCACAGACTTTTTCCCAACGTGTACACTTTGATTACATTTTTGTGACTTTCGTCCTACTTATAAAAACATGTGCGACTTTTCCCTCAGCATACATGTAAATCATGGGATTCGTAGAAATACTACAAAGGACCTCCTTAGTGCACTAAGAACAAAATTACGGAAGCGAATTAGGGACATAGAAAAAATAAAATTGGCAGTGAACTTTTTTTTCAAAGTCGATATTTTGACATTTCAAATCTCAAAATTTTGACTTTAACTTGAAATTTTGACTTTTCAAATCCCGAAATTTTGATTTAAACTTGAAATTTTGACTTTCTAAAATCTTGAAATTTCGACTTTTCAAAAAGTCGAAATTTTGACTTTTTTCAAACTCGAAATTTCAACTTATAAAAAGTCAAAATTTCCACTTTAAACTCGAAATTTTGACTTTTTTAAAACTCGAAATGTCGACCTATCTTTAAACTTGAAATTTCGACTTATCTAAAACTCGAAATTTCACTTATCTTAAACTCAAAATTTCGACTTTTTTAAAACTCGAAATTTCGACTTATTCTAAACTCGAAATTTCAACTTATTTTAAACTCAAAATTTCGACTTAATTGAAACTCGAAATTTCAACTTATTTTAAACTCAAAATTTCGACTTTTTTAAAACTCGAAATTTCGACTTATTTTAAACTCGAAATTTCAACTTATTTTAAACTCAAAATTTCGACTTTTTTAAAACTCGAAATTTCGACTTATTTTAAACTCGAAATTTCAACTTATTTTAATAAACACAAAATTTCAACTTTTTTTTTAAATCGAAATTTCGACTTTGATCTCAAAATTTCGACTGTTGAAATATCGAAATTTTTTACTTTTTCTAAGTACTCTTAAAACTTTGATGTTAGTATTCAAACAGTTATTACAATTTTAGAAGGAGTAGACATGGACGCAAATTATTAAAGCGTCATTTACTTATTTTGGCAATTTATATTCAGAAACTGGTTTTGTTCTTAAGATATGGATTAGCATTTAATATTAAAGAAACCATTCGTAAAGAACATGCATGTTGACAGAATTCCCCCCCCCCCCCCCCCCGCATATTCCATGTTTTAGTTTCCACGACACTGTCATAGGATCGTCAGACCTGAGGACATTTAGCATCACAGTTGCAAAGGCCTGTTTGGTATACCAATAGCAAGTCACTGACTTTGCCTAGTTTAAACAATGGTAAATCAAGTAGCCCAAAATGCCATGCATATTCAAAACGACCAATGAGCTGCCCCAGTTTTCTAGTTTTGGAAGTTTGCATTCTTATAACACAACTATTAACCCTTGTCTTTATATATTAGACTGTTGAATAAAAGTCTGTCGTAATATAGGTGTGTCGGAATAGCGGGGTTACTTGATACACATATCTGAAGTCCAGACTTGAAATATGTATTTGAACGTGAAACATATTTTATTTATTCTTTGGCAAGAACAATATTTTCTATCTAAAATAACCTCTTTAAAATGTTTTAGTTTATTAAAATATGCTTATGAATCTTTTGTGGATAGTTGTCTCATTGGCAATCATACCACATCTCCTTTTTATATTATGAAGTTTATGATGTTAATGACTCTCCGCCTCATTGATATAAATGACTGTGAATGTGGTAATCGCAAACGTATAAATACTGAGGAAAAGTCGAAATTTTAAGTTTTAAAAAAGTCGAAATTTTGAGTTTAAAACAAGTCGAAATTTTGAGTTTAAAAGAAGTCGAAATTTCGAGTTTAAAAGAAGTCGAAATTTCGAGTTTAGAAAAAGTCGAAATTTCGAGTTTAGAAAAAGTCGAAATTTCGAGTTTAAAAAAAGTCGAAATTTTGAGTTTAAAAGAAGTCGAAATTTTGAGTTTAAAAGAAGTCAAAATTTCGAGTTTAGAAAAAGTCGAAATTTCAAGTTTTAAAAAAGGTCGAAATTTCAAGATTTTAGAAAGTCAAAATTTCAAGATAAGAAAAGTTAAAATTTCGAGTTAAAGTCGAAATTTTGAGATTTGAAATGTCAAAATATCGACTTTGAAAAAAAAGTTCACTGCCAATTTTATTTTTTCTATGTCCCTAATACGCTTCCGTACAAAATTGTACACTAATGACCTGATGGAAAGATACTATCACAACGGATATGGCATCTAGAAAAAGACTTTGTAAAAAATCATAAAATCAAATTTTATAATTATGTCATTTTTAATTAGAAAGTTATCTAATATTTTCTCGACACGTGCTTCAATCGGTTGATTGCCACCTTTAGTGTAATCAGTAGAAATTCATGTTCGCTCAACCCTGTCCCGTTTATAATCCGCTTGTATATACCGATTTTAACATGTATATGGTATTTCAAATTGTTCTCTTGGTTTTTTTTCATTTGTTTGTTTCTGCCGTGTTTATTCTGTCTGGTAAATTTTTTACTTCTAAGGTAATAGCGTCTTCTCAAATATTTTCAGTTTTTGGAAATGTTTATACTTTTTTATTTTTATTTTAAAAATACAAATAATTGTAAACACTTCACGGAAAGGTGAGGTTTAATACTTGGTTGCTTAACGTCCAGTGGCCTATACTTCACTTTTTTTCTGATGTCAGAAACCATGCCTCACCGCAAGGTTTTTAAAAGGATAGAACACAGGCAAATGCAAAAAGATTCTAATGACTATCTTTGCTGCCTAGGTCTCTATATAATGATTTATGTTTTATGGGATACTAAACTCCTGTTCTACAAAAACAAATATATTCAGTTTAAGTGAGGTTTTAGTCTGATCTAAGTTCTGATGTGATTTACTGAGAATGTTTCACTTATTTATAAGAGGCAGTACCAAACATGTTTATCTTTAACATGTGGTCAGGTTAAATACATATAGGGTTAAACACTTTCCTCGACATGTTTAGGAGAGGAACATATTTAGGGTACGAACTTGTTTACAAATGCATTACAAGTATAGATATGTGTAATTTGATGTTCAGGCCCCGGCTAAACACATTTTTAGACTGTAAATATGACTTATTTATTTCTTACAGCTACTTCAATTTTAACGTTTGTGGATAGGTGTTTCATTGACAGCCATACCACATCTCCTTTTGCTTATTTTTGTTGTAGATAATTTTTTTCATTTTCCTTGTCTTTTAAAAAATATTCCATTATAAATTTTATTTGATGCCGAAAATAAGAATACGAAGAGTTATTTGTTAAATGCTATAACTAAGCGAAGTAAAACAACCATTAATAATTGTGTATAAGAGCATCATATATATTTATAAAAAAAAATCAAATACAAGCAGACATACCATTTGTGACACCAATTTCATTTATTTCCAAATCTTAAAATCTTATATTTCCACAGTTGTCCAGTTCTTTAGCGTATCTTAATAATGACAGAACGGGCTTTAGAGTCATATGATTAAGTTAACTAAATTATTTAGTTCTCCCATGCACATTGTGAATTATATTTCTTACATCACTGCTTATTACATTATACAATAAAATGGTATTCATCTTCAATTGTTGAATAAAGATGAATTGTTAAAAAAAAAGCATTGACATCAGTTTTAAAGTTGTCGTTCATAGAAGACAGTTATGATTTATATTCTCTTTTAAAAACGTAATATAGTATTTACCTCTTGGAGTTTTTCTATATTACTTCTGTAATCGAATTTAAAGAACCCCACGGACGCCACATACTCTCATATGTCTCTCAAGGTATAATGATAGTCTGTAAACTCTAGTGTTGTAAATAAGGAAATGAAATCGCAAAAGCTTTGTTTCTCACTTTGTATCTCAAAATTGGCTTCTTTAAATAAACAAAGAAGCTTACATAGCAATTTCCTTAGAAACAAAATAAAACAAAGGCAAAGTAACCACAAAAATTTTGAATTGTGGTTCCATTTTGCAGGCTTTCCCTGAATCGTTTATTCCTTCTATAGTTCCTGAGTGGAATAAACCTGATACAAAACATTGCAGTGTCAACTCTATATCTAAATTTGAGAAAGAATTGAAAACAAAAACCAATATCTTTTGGTAGGAAATTAAATATTAATTTTTAACGCAATTGCGATGCTCCGCTTTATTCTAAAACTATGAAAATTTTCCAGCTTATATTACAAATGACCTGTTTTGCAAATGTGTGTCAGATATTGTGGATCGGTACGTCTAAATAACAACACAGGACTTCCTGTACGAATAGGGACATAAAAAGTATACCCAAGGCAAGTTATAGATATAGGAAGATGTGGTGTGAGTGTGAGATATAGGAAGATGTGGTATAGATATGCATTCGGCACTTTATTTATTTCAAAAAATATTCGTGTATTGAAAAATTTGTGTAAATTAATTAGAAATATCAATATAGACGTATGTTCTCCAGGTTGATCCCCAATCTCTCATTCTTGTTGCTCGTTTTGTGCAAACTTGTCATGCGCAAAATCTGTATGTTATTATATGTAAAAATATCGTTCCTTGTACCATTAAACTTGGTTTTATAAGAAATAAAGAATCTTGATAGAAAATTTAATTTTTGATCTTATACTTTTTGTTTTGATAAAATCAATTCAATATTTGAGTACTTCAGCTATTTACAAAAAACGTTAAATACACTTTTCGTTTTGTTTCAACTTTATAATGAAACTTGTCCTCGTCACGGTGTCTTCAATCTATGCCAACATTTGAAAAATATATATTCAACCTATGCCTACAAACAAAATACAATAGGTGTTGTTATAACAATGAATAATTAATTACCTGTTAAATATAGTCAGTAATTTTGAGCATTAAAACTTACTCCATCTGAATAAAACAACACCAGTGAAATACTGATTATAAATTATGCTGATACAATGTACTAGTAAGTGTATGAAAAAAAAAGATAAAAACATTACAACAAAACACTCTTTTTTGGTAAAATACTTCCAAAAGGTTGTAGTTCTAGATATGCACCTAAAAGCAAATAAAAATAAATGAATAAATAAAAATAAAAAATAAAAAAAATAAAAAGAATTGAATAAGACTAGATGTGTCAAAACGACACAAATGGCCCTGTTCCAAAATTTTGAAAAATCTGCAATTTAAGAACACATGCGGACACACACAAGATAGTAGTCTCACATATACTAAATCTGCTCAAAATCTTAAGGCCTTAAAGGACCGAACCTCAAACTTGATCTGTAACTAATCATGGTTAACTCACATACCAAAAATCAGTCCAATATCTAATGCCGTTTAGAATAAAAACGTATAATGGTTTGTTGCGGAATGACGGAAAAATGGAAAGCGATTGATTGTGATTGAACTCCTCCAAAGTGACTATGTGGGTAAAATATTTCAGACTTTGAAATAATGCGTCTGTGATGAATAAAAAAAATTGTACAATGGACATACAGATGCGGGTTACAATTTTGGCGCCCTCCGTTTTTATTTTTGTTGAGAGGTTAAATACCAAACCGGGTTAATTTTTTATCAAGTATGAACTGGGGTAATTAATTCCGGTTAGTTACTCCGGGTTTGCCCCGGTGCAAATTTTATAGTGTGAAGACTTCATGAATAGCTCATGAAAGGTCGTTTATTAAAATTTAAGCAGATTCTAGATTTTTTTCTTTCTGATTTGAAACCCAAATAATACCACTGCAAATATAAAGTGAAAGTCTGAATTAGTATTTTGTCATCTTTTAGAAAAAAAAGAAAAAAAAAGGAGTTTCATAGCCTATCAATATTTCGTTTTAGCTTATTCTGTCCTTAAACCAATTTAAAGTATAAAATTATAAATTCTTGATTTTCCTTTTAATTTCACCTAAGTAAATCCTTAAATCTGATATATAAATATCTACATTTAAATTTTATTTCATTCTGATGTTACTATTTTCGAAATATGTATATTTGTACAATAAAATACATTGAAAGGTAGAATAAAGCACTTTTGTAATAAGTAAAACAAATGTATTCAAAACACAATTATTTCATACTGTACTGTGAAGAAAAAACACTTTTCTATTTGAAGCAGTTTTTAGATAGTGCTATATTCATTATTTCCATGCAGTTGATGTCGTTCTACTTTTAGAAAAATATCATCAGTTATTTTCACCATGTATAGTATTATATTCACATAATACTAGTATATCCTGAACATGGCAGTGGCGGATCCAGAGGGGGGCGTAGAGGGCGTACGCCCCCCCCCCCCCTTTGCTCGGATTTTTTTTTTTTTTGTAGAATGATTAATCAGACTAGACTTCGTGAACTTATTTCCCGTGTCTTTAATTTTCATGCGACAATTCTTTACTTATTAAGATATTTTTCGCTGGTATTTACTTATCATGTCAGTGTCAAAGTCATATGATTCGGTATGGTGGAGTTGACGAGTGGGTCGAAAAAACGTCACTCAGTCATTTTGGAATTCAAATTACAGTAACACATTGCTTAAGCTGAGACTGACAATCATGACACCTTCAAAGCGACACAGGATTAAGCATGTTTAATTCCAAACACCCCAGCCTATTCTGAAATAACATACATTTAACTCTCGTTGTATCGAACTCGGTTGACTCGAAATTTCGGATGAGTCGAAGTTTTCACGTGGTCTAAAATAACATACATGTAGCTGAATAATGATCCCCACTCAGTATAAGCTCTAGATATATTTTAAGTCTAAGGTACGAACCATTTGATTTGAGGGGGCAGTCTGAGATATATGAGTAAACAAAATCTGACTCTGATTTTTGCTATTAGAAACGAAAATTTCCAACAGAATCATTTAGCATTAAATGAACATGATGAATAAAAAGCGGGCGTATTTTTTTGGGGGGCCGGAGGTTTGCATGTCTGACCTGAAAGCCTGTTTCGCCGAACTGCTATATTGACTTTTTTCTCAAGGCCAGACTGCAACCTCCCTGCTGGGTGTGGCCTTTATGTCTCCTTTTGTCGACCGTCGTTCATTAATTCACTGTCATTTCAGACTCATTCGTAGCCTTTTGTTGATTTGGAACCCCTCACTTCCCTTTATTTTGTTTGGTGAAACATTTGAATAAAATTGCTTGTTCGTCTGTTTAAACTCGTGTCGGTCGTATTGTATTCCATCGAATAGCCCGGCGTATATCTTGTTTACAACAAGAAATCTAACGAGGTTGTGCTAACTTAACATACAACAAACGAGAATTGTCCAGGTCTATTTATTACTGACAAGTCTTACATCAAATATATCAGTACATAGCTTTGAATCCATACTATCATTTTATTATAGACAGTTAATAGGGAGAATCTGAGACTACTATAGTCTCAGGCAGAATAAAGCATCAAAAATGTCCTACCCTTACACTTTACAGATCTTTACAGCAACTATAAAATATACATGCCCCACGTCAGAAACCGTTTAAAAAGTGTATTTTACACTTATTTTATGTTTTTTTAGGCTAAAAACAGGTCCCAAAAATTGTTCGCCTCGCTACGCTCGGCGATTTTTTAAACTTCGCCCCCCCCCCTTTCCAAAATCCTGGATCCGCCCCTGACATGCATGCAATAGTTGCCTCTGAAAGTAAAGCGATGTCAATCATCAACAAGAATGCGTCCATAGTACACGGATGCCCCACTCCCACTATCATTTTCTATGTTCAGTGGACCATGAAATTGGGGTCAAAACTATAATTTGGCATTAAAATTAGAAAGATCATATCATGGGGAACATGTGTATTAAGTTTCAA
This sequence comes from Mytilus edulis, assembly GCF_963676685.1. NCBI lineage: Eukaryota > Metazoa > Mollusca > Bivalvia > Mytilida > Mytilidae > Mytilus > Mytilus edulis. Next base: position 67,412,492 of record NC_092345.1, on the reverse strand, counting down.
GTTGATTGGACTTCAGCTTCATCAAAAACTACCTCGACCAAAAACTTTAACCGGACGGACGAACGGACGAACGGAGGCACAGACCAGAAAACATAATGCCCCTCTACTATCGTAGGTGGGGCATAATTATTTCTAATACGAAAGAGATCAGCAACACATAGAGTTGTCTTTACAAGTAACAAAAAAGTCTTGTGTACACTTAACGCCAATTTTAAACTGGTTGTAAACTGATTGGCCTCTAATTAATTTTTGTTTTTTTAACACTTAATCTATTATATTTTTTTCAACCTATGCCAACATATTTTCATACAATTTTATACCTAAATTTCAAAATGTTGGCATAGGTTGAATGAACCAATTTCACCTAATTTTACATAAAGTATATATAATAAATAAAATGTTCTCTTTAACTATTTTGCCATCTACCAATTTCAATAGACATTTTTTTAATTGTGTTCAAAGTTCTAAATCTACAAAAGAATAACTATTTTTGTAACATTGAATACCAAAGAAAGCTCCGCAAGTTAAACTGTTTTTTGGCATAATTGTTTGTATTCCCCCTTTTCTGAAACTCCTGATAGAATAGAACATCACAAAACAGCTTACACATGCACATTTGTTTAAAAAAATATTTTTCGCCATTAAAACTCATTCTTGTCCCGTATGACATTTCCTGAACGAGTGAAAATCTCAAATAATTATTTTATTAAGCTTATATCTTTATTGCGGTAGCCTATTATTGAAAAAGGGTATAATTTTAAATTTCATGAAGTAAGATTCATACCACCAGAGACATTCAATATACTAGTAAACAAAAGAAACGACACAAGGCAATACATTAATCATATAAAATAAAATTAGATACAAAAGCTTTGCTCATTGTGGGAAGCCGTAAGGTGAACTACATGTATAGTTGTTAATTTCTATGTCATTCGTCTCTTTGGCAATCATACCACATCTTCTTTTTTTTTTATATAAATTTGCGTTCATCAGCTTCATGTGGACCTTGGTGGAAAGCAATAGTTTGAAGTTGTCTCATTCACAATCGAACCACATCTACTTTTTATTCTGTCCAAAAGCGGGAATGATAGCTGCAATAGGCAGCGATTAAAAAACAACAGCATAAAGCATCGTAGTGGCCATCTTAGTCTGTTAACTAATTTTCACGTTGGTAGGAATAGGGGGGTGGGGGGGCTTTACTTTTTCAGCAAGGTTAAGTCGAAAGTCGAGCTGATGAAGTCAAGAGTGGACAATATTTCTGTGCTCAAGTCTACCCTTTGGGTTCGAAAAAAGGGATTAAGAGTAAATATTGATGAGACAACAACCCAACAACACAGACAATCAAGATATTGAAAGTTTTTTTTACAGTCTTTTGGGTTGTTTTTTTTATTATAGAGAGATCCCTATACACCTTATCAAGCCAAACAAAAACGTTCCATGTATAAATAAAGTAAGGAGCTAATTTCATATTACCTGCCATTAAAAATATCACAAAAGGCACATACATATTTTGTGAAAAGTTTAACCATACCATTTTTATAATATCAATTCGTGGAAATCAAACCAAGTACATGAAATAAAAATCAGTACAAGGAAAATACTTCTCTATTTATTAACGATTTAGTAGATATATAATGAACGTTGAATATGCCTTATATCCAGACCTGTCCAGAGACAAATTCAAGTTCCAAATGTTATACTGAATATGAACCCTGTTCTAGACTGATAGTGTCGAGAAAGATTTTTAACGTGCTAGTTCACAAGGTAACACTCCGCATTTTGACATCATTTAGCCACTCGAGCATACCAGTCTTTTGTTTTACAGATATATCATGTAATGGAGGAGAGGTGTAATTAAATTATTAATTCCACTTGCTTAGCGGAGGAACAGCAATTTTAAATGTTGACGTATTTGGATTGACCAGGCCGGGATTTGAACCCACGATTTCCCGCACTAAGTGCAAAAACATAACCAAGAGAAATCTGAAATATAGTATCATACCAAAAAAACTAAAGTGCTATAAATAATCCAATCTAAAAGAACTCTCCCTTTTATTTAAGCCATCAAAATGCATTTAACCAGTTGATATTATTAAAAACTGTACTTGAAAAACGATGGTCGATTTAAGCATAGATTTCATGCACGGAAGACTTCTGCACATTTGGTACTCTTGCACAATTAATTGAGGCAGCTCTGTTTTTTATTCAACATATCCTCATTTTGCATTACCATTCCAAGTTACATGTCCATTCTCTCAGTCGACCTTTTATATTTGCTATGAAAAGCCTACCTATTGTGTTCTCGTTATGAACATACATGTAATATTTGCCACAGGACGTAAAACAAACAACATTTATTAAACAGACTCATTAATAATTAATATCATGAAAACCATATACGAAGGCAAGATTTGCACAATCCTATAAAGTAATATTTCCATGTATCCGTTTCGATAATTATTGAAACTATAACGACCCTTTTCAGGGTTGCGTTCAATATCGTAGCAGCTACGTAGTGCGACGTAAATTTATGACTATTAAACGAGAAGCTAGCTTAGCTGCTATTAATATCTATGTAGCAGCTAGGCTAGCCACCCGTTCAAAAGTCATAAATCTACATAGCCCTACATAGCCGATAAGATATTGAACACAACCCATGGTCGTGTTCAATATCGTAGCGGTTACGTAGATGGATCGAGTTCAATATCGTAGCAGCTACGAAGTGCTACGTAGATTTTGACTATTGAATGTGTAGCTATAGACTAGTTGTTACATAAATATTGATAGCAGCTACGTAGCCGCTACGTAGCTGCTACGATATTGAACCCAACCCTGGGACGCGTTCAATATCGTAGCAGCTACGTAGTGCTACGTAGATATTGACTATTGAACGTGTAGCTATAGACTAGTTATTACTTAGATTTTGATAGCAGCTACATAGTCGCTACGTAGCTGCTACGATATTGAACTGATCCCTGGTATCAATATCTATGTAGCAGCTAGGCTAAATACAAGGGTTGAGTTCAATATCGTAGTAGCTACGTAGTGATCAATATCTATGTAGCAACAATTGTTAACGTTTGTAAGATACCAACAAAACTGACGAATCCATCTTAGATGACAAAACGTATCAAAATTTAATCCTATGGGAGAAAAAATAATCCTATAGGACAAAGTTAATCCTAAGGGAAAACAAAATATCTTACAGGACAAAATTTATCCTAAGGGAGAGAAAAAAATCCGGTAGGAGAAAAAAATATCCCATGGGAGAAAAAACTTCCCACAGGACAAAATAAATCCCTTAGGAGAAAAAAATATCCTAAGGGACATTAGTTTCTGTCAAAAAGTCTTTTATGATAATCCTATAGGATAAAAAAAATCCTATCGGATTTAACACTTTTTTTGAAAATCCTACAGGATTTTAAATCCCATAGGATATTAATTTAATCCCATAGGAGATAAATTTTCCTATAGGATAAATAAATCCGATAGGATTTATATATCCCATAGGATATTTAAAATATCCTACGGGATTATGACTTTATCCTATAGGATTTCTCAAAATCCTGTAGGATTTTTAAAAATCCTATGGGAGAAAAAAATATCCTACAGGATTTTGTCACTGTTTTCGCTCCAGTTGCCGAACCGGGCGAGCCATATCAAATTTATTTTTGTATTGTGTTATTTATCCCCAGAGGTACATTATTGCCAAATTTGATGATTCTACGACAAAAAAAAGTGTGGTTCCAATTTGCACTTATGAGAAGTGCAAATTAATCCAAGAACATGTTTTTAGTAAGATTTGCGTGACCTCGTTTTACGGGTCAAGAGAGCCACATATGGACGCAATTCCGAACAGCACTATATTGATATATCTTGCAGAAGAAATCAATGACAACAGTCTATATTGATAAAGCATACATTAATCTTTATCTCAAACACATTTTCATAGGAAAATAAAAAGCACAAGTTTGTTTTTTACTTCAATTACTTCAGCAGTGGTTGCAGACGAAATGTCGGTCATGTGTAAAGGAAAGATTTCTGATTTTTTTTGTTTTTGCGTAAGTTCCTCCTTTAAAGGAGCACTAAATTCAAGTTTATTCATTTCGGTGGTGTACTTATCATTCATCTATAAATTTTTTTTATATTGGTCAACATTTCTTTCGGAGTTCTCTGGACTTTTCAATAAAATTAACATATTTTCTTTTGGTCTTAAATAGGTTCACAAGAGTCTAAAAACGTCAATTGTGGGGTTATTTGGGCATGATAAAAGGCATCAGGCATATGGACAGAATCAGGAGATATTTTTCTTTCTATATATTAACAAAAGAAGGAAATATGCACTTACCTTTATGTATTTTTTTATATAACTTCCAGGTCAGATTGCCGTTCTTAGTAATATTTTCAGAATGATTTTGTCATCGTCATCAACATTCACCAAGTGCACATAAATTGTTTTATCATGAAAACAAGGGATTTTTAATAGGGTTTTTATTTATAAAAACATTTATTGATAAATATAAACAAATATGATCTCAGAGGGCAAACATTGGAAATCGTTCGTAATTGTGTCCAGTCGTAATTGCGTCCTGTGGGGCTAGTGGATTGTAAGGGCGATGCAACATGTGAGGTCTGTGCGATCACGTGACATTATTATTTGTAAACAAACATGCTCCCCGTGTAACACGTGTCTGAATTATTCTTTCAAAGTGTTATGAATCTTTCAATCACTATTTTATGACATATTTTTCTGTTTTTAGGTTTGCATATCAGTAGTCAAAGTGAATTAGACATTATAGTTCTGAGTATTGTGGGTTTTTTTTTTTTAATTAGAAGGTAAGTCTACATAACCATGATAACTTCATAAGTCATTATTTAACTGAAGTCTAAAAAGATGACTCAACTTTCCCTCTTATTCTTCCTCTATTTTTGAAACCTGCATACCAAATGAAAGGGCATTTGCTCCCCTTGAACACTATTTGGCCCCTTCCCTGTCATTTCCCTTTAAATTAGTTCGAGATTACTCTGACGTCCAACGGCTGTTTTGCAAGACAAGCTGGGACCGTGGGACGTCAGAGCTCGTCCCATATCAAAAAGTGGATATTTGCCCACCCAAAATAGATTCGCTGCTTCGTCGCTTCTGATGCCGACTGACGGCCATGGAATTATATAAATCGGGCACCAATCTGTTCGTTTTTCATTTATCTCTTCATTTGTGTAAGTTTCACCTACCTGCCAACCTTTATTTTTCCATATTTTAACAGTTTTCACAGTGACCCATCGATTTCGGCATTTTGACTTTCACTTTCAAATGGACGTCAAGTTACGAGAGAGTTCGTGGTCTCGAGACTCAAAATATGCAAATATTTATATTTTTTCACCTCTTTTATAGGAGATCGAGGTTTAACATTTAGTAGCCAACCACGATTTTTCACCTCCTTTACAGGAGATCGGTATGAAGCATTTAGTTCCGACCACGTTACAATCGGAAGCTCTCGGACATTTAGATAACTTGCATCGTAAATGAACGAGGTGTTACATTATGGTCATTTGCATAAATCAACACTGTTTTCTAGTGGTCACGTGATTATCTTTGAAAATGAAAGGCAAAATGCCGAAATCGATGGATCACTGTGAAAACTGTTAAAACATGGAAAAATAAAGGTTGGCAGGTAGGTGAAACTTACATAAATGAAGAGATAAATGAAAAATGAACAGATTGGTGCCCGATTTATATAATTCCATGGCCGTCAGTCGGCATCAGAAGCGACGAAGCAGCGCATCTATTTTGGGTGGGCAAATATCCACTTTTTTGATATGGGACGAGCTCTGACGTCCCACGGCCCCAGCTTGTCTGGCAAAACAGTCGTTGGACGTCAGAGTAATCTCGGACTACCTTTAAATTTGCTCAAAAGTCATAGTCCATTTACAGTAACGGCTGATTTGTGATTTTACCATCTTAACTGCAATTTTCATATTGAACACATTTGACCATTCAGTATGAGTTCCCATGTATTTTTGTCTTATATGAAGGAGGTTTTGGGTCATGTTTTCCTAAACACCTTATTGCTATTTGTCTGTCTGGATTGTTAAAACCACAAAATCAAATATCGATGAATATGCAAGTTTTCAACAATCCAGGAGAATTGACATCCACGAAAAATATAGGAATCCACAGTAAGATTTAGGTTTTGATAAATTTTGGAAATGACATTAGGAAGTTATAAAACTTTATTCTTTGAATATGTTTCAAGCATATTACATGCATGCTCAGCACCGCTTTTTATCAGGAATTTTATAATTTATGTCTTAAAATTTGGGTTTTTTCCATTATAATAGGTGGATTTTCAAGTTAATGAGAAAAATGCTTTGTTCACTAATTCGGCAATGCTTTAACTGTTGTGAATGTGAGCTCCCTTCGGCTATTATTAGAATCTAGATTTACACCATTCATTTTCAATGTAAGAGTTCTCCTTTCATTCAAAAGGTAAATTTCCATGTTTGCTGGTCACTTAGACTAGAAACTGCATTCAGTGATATTGTTTGTCTCAATTTACGCCTGAATTTCAGATTTTTCCTAATTACCAATCACTAAAATAAATGTCATTTAATACGTATTAAATACATGTAGCATTGTATGTAACTATCATATTCATGTTTTTATTTGACATTATGAAAGTACTATTGAGATCCAAGATTCTGACTTGAATAAACAGTGTTTGTAACACAAATGGTTTTATCCGTTTCTTTCCCTTCCCTTAAAAGTATCTTTCAGTTCGAAACTACCTGACAATCATACTGAGTTCACACCTAATTTGAATTGGATTGACATTAACTAATTTGAATTAGTTTAATTCACATTTGAAACGGTTTACATTAACAAACACATAGTTCAAATGCGAATCGAATGCAAGTGAATTGTTTGTCTATCTATGGTCAACATGTTGGGGTATGACTATACCACTTTTACCAATTTTAAGAAACATTGTTGAATTTTATTTATGGAAGCTTACTTTTCATTTATATAAATTTAAGATTAATATTTCTGAGGTTATGGATTGTCTCTACTTATAAAGGGGGAGGATTCCAAGTTATTTAATATATTTAATTAAATTGTATTCAGGCGCGTAGCTCCCTATATGCCAACACACAACTGCGTGCATATCAATTCAGCATGCAAAAAAAATGTCAAAATAAAAATTTATAACATTCGGCATGCAAAAAAAAATGTCAAAATAAAAATTTATAGCATTCGGTATGCAAAAAAAGAAAAATGTCAAAATAAAAATTTAAAGGAAACACAAATATGTTGTTTATAATAAGCAAATCATTTAAAAATTGTATGTTTTTCGAATATCATAAATACAGTTGTGAAAATGAATAATCAGTCCCTTGCTTTAATGAAAATGAAAAATCTTGCTTCACTAGTGCAGAAAATGAATAATTTGTCCTCTTAGATTACAAAAATAAATAACCGATCAAAAACAAATCCTCCAGCCCCCTCCCCCAGAATATCAAATGGTCGACCCCTAAGTCTATATATAGGATTTTTTTCTGCGACAAGTGCCTCAAACCATGTATTAAGATTTTTGGATAAAGGACCACAATAAGTAAAAGTCCAATTTAATATTAAATGTTTTAAGTTCTTAGACTACATTCATTCTGTGTCAGAAACCTATTCTGTTTTGACTATTTGATCACAATCCAAATTCAGAGCTGTATCAGGCTTTAATGTTGTGTCTATACTTGCCCCAACTGTTCAGGGTTCGGCCTCTGCTGTAGTATCAAGCTGCGCCCTGTGGAGCATCTGGTTTATTTGAAGGGTAGATGTTCCCGACCTGTTTATTAGTGGAATTGTGAATCAGGCCATTTCTCTTCTCAATTGTATTAATGTATACTTTTCATGTTGGGACAGTTTCCCTCATTTTTGAAGGCTGCATGGTTGCCAATAATTGCTTTGTCATTTGAACATTTGTGGGTAGTTGTCTTATTGGCAATCTTATTACATATTTTATTTTTTATACGTATCCATCCTTCAGAAAAGTTGTTCCAAATGTAATGAATCCCCTCCAGGCTTGCCTTTATCTTCATTGGAACAATTTTTGGGATACGATTGCTTTCAAGCAATCTGTAGACGTATACTGGTGGCTCAGAGCATTACCCTCACGTCAATAGTTTTATTCTAAACATTAAGGAACATCTCAGATTCTTATGATTGTCTTGCTTTAAAAGGTAAAAACAAACAAAGGGATTGAACTTTAACAACTTTCCTATAATGTTCTTTTCATAATCTTCATGTTTGATAATTCCCTTGACTTATATGCGTGTTTTTAACAACACGGAAAATCAGAATTACGCAGTATTTATATTTAGTGTTTTTATAAATTTAGAAACACGTTAGAGGGAATTCCCAGTTTTGATCAAATGCGAGAGTTCTCTGAATTCCGATAAATCTATTTCTGTCATATAAGAACTGAAGTGGAGTTTTTCTTATATTTTATCTTTATGAAACTGATATTTGAGAAATAGAGAACTATCTAGATCGTTTAATAAACATTTAATATACGTTCTTGCTCCAGGTTTTTTTTGGAAATTATGCGCATGCGTATAGTTTTCTTGACTTTGAGGGGTTTTCGATTGAATGGTTGCTCTGGATTCCCCACTCAATTAATTAATTTTTAACTCGTGGGATCTTTTCTATGTATGTCTGCTATTGAAGGTTATTATTGTTGCATAATTTTAAATCATATGCATCATTTAAATTAAAATAAATATATTCCACATCGTAGAACACCCCTTCAGGCGAAATGGAGTCTTCCATATTATTGTTTCGAGTTGTCTCCCTTCTGGAAGTAACTTCCGTGAATTCTGAATCAAAACAATACGTCGAGTATTAGCTCGTTCTGTCAATAAAGTGTATTATATTAAAAACGATTTCAATTTAAACCGATAAATGTGTACGGAAAGGAGTCATGATCACTGACCGAAAGGAAATTAAATATTTAAAGAGTTAAAAATGGGGTTCCTCCTAGAATTAACGTAGGAAAATAGGTGATAAGATACGAAGTGAAATACCTTCTTTCACTCTGAGTCTCAGTGACTGCTGTGGAAAGTAAACTTGGAATTGATAGTACAAAAATAAAACACAATAGGCCTAATTGCATTGCTCATACACTTTTATCCGGGATTGGCTATTTTGTAACTATTTTACATGTGCAGTTGAATTAGTTTTGAAAATAATATTATCCAGCTACATGTATACATGTACATGTGTCAACGAAACAACGGCAATCGTATCCCTCAGAGCAATCTGCTCTTTGATTTTTTTGGGGGGGAGGGTTCCAAACCTGTTGTTTATAAGTTGCAAATCAGGCCATTACTTTTCTTAATTTAATTGTTGCTTACTTAACATGTCTAGACTGTTTTTTTCTCACTTTTTAAGGCTGTATGGTTGCCTATAATTACTTTGTTATTTTAACCTCTGGAAAGCTGTCTCATTGGAAATTATACCACATATATACAGATTTTTATATGGATTGTAGACCTGAAAAAGATTTTCAAAGTTGAATATGCTGCAAACTTCAAACAACCTACTACATATTTACCATGCATGTCTATCATGAAACTTTTGATCAGAACTATATACATGTATAAGTGATTTCACCATTTCTTCATATGTGTACCACTATCAATCAACAGAACAAATGCAAATTATTTTTTTAATATTTGCATATGGTTTCCTTTAATTTCTCACATCTATTTTATTTGAATTTAGGGAAATAAGTATTATGTATATAAACAAATCTCATGTCGATATATAACATGTACAACAATCAAACATCAACCCACACCAAACTGGATGTAGTTGAAAAACATCAAAAGGGAAAATACAGTGAAATTTGGAGAATTTATATTATCACATGTACATGCATTTGAAATATATTTAAAATATTTTTTTCAATTTTTTTAGTTTTAGGTTCCACCTAGCTACCATATTAGAAAACTGGGATTTAAACGCTACATGTAGTCTATTAGAGGGATATTTCCAGTGGCGAATCCAGAAATTTTCATAAATGGGGGCCCATTGACTGCCTAAGAGAGGGCCCACTCTGATCATGCTCCAGTGGTTCTCTAAATAATCAACCATATTTTTCCAGACAGGGGGGGGGGGGGGGGGGACCTCTTAACTCGCCTTTGATTTCATTGGTTGTAATTATACGACCGCAAAAATTTTTAATTTTTCGTCGTATATTGCTATCACGTCGTCGTCGTCGTCCGAATACTTTTAGTTTTCGCACTCTAACTTTAGTAAAAGTGAATAGAAATATATGAAATTTTAACACAAAGTTTATGACCACAAAAGAAAGGTTGGGATTGATTTTGGGAGTTTTGGTCCCAACATTTTAGGAATTAGGGGCCAAAAAGGGCCCAAATAAGCATTTTCTTGGTTTTCGCACTATAACTTCAGTTTAAGTAAATTGAAATCTATGAAATTTTGATACAAGGTTTATGACCACAAAAGAAAGGTTGGGATTGATTTTGGGAGTTGGTTTCCAACAGTTTAGGAGTTAGGGGCCAAAAAAGGGCCCAAATAAGCATTATTCTTGGTTTTCGTACAATAACTTTAGTATAAGTAAATAGAAATCAATAAAATTTGAACACAAGGTTTATGAACTCAAAAGGAAGGTTGGGATTGATTTTGGGAGTTTTGGTCCCAACAGTTTAGGAATATGGGGACAAAAAGGGGCCCAAATAAGCATTATTCTTGGTTTTCGCACCATAACTTTAGTAAAAGGAAATAGAAATCTATGAAATTTAAACACAAGGTTTATAACCATAAAAGGAAGGTTGGGTTTGATTTTGGGAGGTTTGGTCCCAACGGTTTAGGAATAAGGGGCCCAAAGGGTCCAAAATTAAACTTTGTTTGATTTCATCAAAAATTGAATAATTGGGGTTCTTTGATATGCCAAATCTAACTGTGTATGTAGATTCTTAATTTTTGGTCCCGTTTTCAAATTGGTCTACATTAAGGTCCAAAGGGTCCAAAATTAAACTTAGTTTGATTTTAACAAAAATTGAATCCTTGGAGTTCTTTGATATGCTGAATCTAAAAATGTACTTAGATTTTTGATTATTGGCCCAGTTTTCAAGTTGGTCCAAATCGGGGTCCAAAATTAAACTTTGTTTGATTTCATCAAAAATTGAATAATTTGGGTTCTTTGATATGCCAAATCTAACTGCATGTGTATGTAGATTCTTAATTTTTGGTCCCGTTTTCAAATTGGTCTGAATTATTAAAGTCCAAAGGGTCCAAAATTAAACTAAGTTTGATTTTAACAAAAATTGAATTCTTGGGCTTGCTGAATCTAAACATATACTTAAATTTTTTATTATGGGCACATTTTTCAAGTTGGTTCAAATCAGGACCCAAAATTATTATATTAAGTATTCAGCAATAGCAAGAAATCTTCAATTGCACAGTATTGTGCAATAGCGAGCAATTTTCAATTGCACAGTATTGTGCAATAGCAAGAAATCTTCAATTGCACAGTATTGTGCAATAGCAAATATTTTCAATTGCACAATATTGTGCAATAGCAAGAAATTTTCAATTGGAGTTATCTTTCTTTGTCCAGAATAGTAGTTGAATCAACTTAAATCATTGTTTTATACAATATACAATGTATATTCACTTTTACTACCAACTGATAAATTAAAACAATCTTTACCATTCAGTGATAACAAGCACTTTATTTTACATTTTAATATTTTATGTATTTAAATGAGTAGTTATTGTTGCAAACTCCATTAGGAATTTGAATTGAGATCAGTTTTGGAAAAAGGGAAAGGGGGATGTGCAAAAAAAAGGGGGGGTTACATTTTTCTCATTTCAGATTTCATAAATAAAAAGAAAATTTCTTCAAACATTTTTTTGAGAGGATTAATATTCAACAGCATAGTGAATTGCTCAAAGGCAAAAAAAATATTTTAAGTTCATTAGACCACATTCATTCTGTGTCAGAAACCTATGCTGTGTCAACTATTTAATCACAATCCAAATTTAGAGCTGAATCCAGCTTAAATGTTGTGTCCATACTTGCCCCAACTGTTCAGGGTTCAACCTCTGCGGTCGTATATAGCTGCGCCCTGCGGAGCATCTGGTTTTTATTTTATCATGAATCAGATTTGAACACGACTTGGGGAATGAAGGTAAAGACCACATGTCAGTTTTAGTCTTATATATGTACTTTAATTTTAGTCTTACATGTATTTATGTGTACATATATCACTGATTCAGTGGCGATGGTGAATAGCTATATATAGACACTGACAAGTCTTAGATAACATTTTATAGTTTTGAATGTTTCTTCATCAGTTGACTAAAATTAGGTGGAGGTATGTTTTTATTTCCAACAGAGGGGCACTCATGCTCAACCTATATCAGTTTGTGCATGAAGCGATTGATAGTTGCCAGACACTGAATGATTATACCACAAATTTGTGAAAGTTTTAACCTATGCATATATACTTTAAATACGATAAAAAAAAATCATGTCTTTTTCAGGACTTCTGATCCAACCATGTAGAATGGCATGTTATTGAGATATGGTTCTGGTTGATGAATGTTCATGAAGGACCTGTAGTACAAAGTATATCACTGGATTGAGCTCTCTGTCTAAGTGTATTATTAAAGTGTTTTGCTTTGAGCTCGGTTCATTGTTATGCAATTCATTCTTTGTGAAATAAAGATTTTACAGACAACTCTCATGTACAAGGATGTCTCCAAGTATTATCATTTCTATGTACAATGTTAGTAACAAGGAGATAAAAGCATTTTATTTTTTGTTTGAAGTTCAAACTTTGAACCAAACATTATTTGTCCATTGACCAAATTTGTTTTGCTTTCACCAGCTTTGAAGGAGATATTATCAAAGAATTGATAGAAAACAGCACAGAAGCTTACTTTCTAGCTCATCAGGCCCAAGCATCAGGTTAGGCATTGTCATTACTAAAAACCAATAAATTTCTTCTAATCTGAGGATCAATTCAACATTTTAAAGTGTTTTACTAATGATACTGACAAGCCACCACAAAGATATACTGAGTGCCAATGAAAACGCAACACTTTTGTTTTCCAAAAAAGTCTGATCATTTTTATTTATTTTATATTAGAACTTTGTAAAGTTGGTTGAAAATGACTTTAAAGACAATTGTCGACAACTTTACGGTTGGGTGTTTTTTGGAACAAATGCGAAGTAAGGGTTATTTTGAACGGACATAAACCGAGTTCACCGCTTTTCAATATACGCACCATTTTCACGATTTTGTCATTTAAAGCTTGGCTAATGTCATGAATTTTCCCGCCCTTATTGTAAGGAAACTGCAATAAACATCTGAGTAAATGCCAGGACTTTCTGACAACCAGCGACATGCAGTTTCGGGCATGATCCAATGAAGCCTTTCATAGCATACAATTTCGAGAAGAATGTAGCCTCTACAATAACACAAATCATCCACAAATTCAACAAAAATGGATCAGTTAATGATAAGCCACATCCCGGGGTTCAAAAAGCAAGAAACGCTCAGCAAAACCGATACATTTGGTCTTTAACATATCTGATATCGACTCTGATGGATGTCCAAAGGTCACGAGAGTTCAATGGTGGTCACGGTAGATCCTCTGGAGCAATTTCAGTAAAGCACCATTTGCGCAGAAATTCAACGGTTAAAGAGCACGACAGCCGACATTTAAACGGCCGTCTGGCGTAAACATCGAATTCTGTAGACCAAAAATCATTCTTTATGTACCAAAAATCGTCAGTGGTGGTTACATAGACGTTTGGCACCCGCCTTGGCCAAAAGTCATGCGTTTCGCCGGATTTAGGTCCGATAGAGCAAATTTTGCATCAGATTTGACATGGTTTAGACGATGAAAACCACCACCAATATCAAAAAGTCAGCTTGAGTTTGCTTTGCGGGACAAGTGGAATAACATTCCTCGATGATCAATTCCACGGCGCTGTCGAGATTGCGCTGCACAACAGGGTTGTAACATTTTTTGTTAGGACTGTGATTTGATGATTCGACATTGGATGTTTTGTTTATCTATTGCGCCCGAAAGATGACAATGAAACATTTTTGTTTGATATCGATCTATTGTTAGAATTGTTAATTTTCAAGAACAATTCATTTTGAACGATCATGATTTCTAATATAAATTTTATTTTTGAAAAACCAAGTGTTGCGTTTTCATTGGCACTCAGTATATATATATAGAACCATACAAATAGTTAGCAAATACATATAAAAAAAGATGTGATATGATTGCCAATGAGACAAATCTCCACAACAGACCAAAATGACATAGAAATTAACAATTACAGGTCGCCGCACAACCTACAACAATGAGCAAAGCTAATACAGCATAGTCGGCTATAAAAGGTCTCGAAATGACAATGTGAAACAATTCAAAGGAGAAAAATAACAGGCTTATTCATGTACAAAAAATAAAGAAAAAACGAATATGTAACACATAAACAAACGACAACCACTGAATTACAGGCTCCTTATATCATGTTCTAAGATATCATCTCCCAATTTAAAAAAAATCACGAAAAATTGAACCTATTATGTGTTGCTCTCCTAGCTATAAAATGTATCCAAAATCAAAGATGTGGAACATATTCTTTCATAATCATTTGGTAACTAATGCAATTAGTGTCTCTTCTATGCCTGTCTTGAACATAAAAACTAAACTAAATGTAAAATAAACAATACTCCTAATGCTCCGGTTGGTTGTTATCGTGCAACACAGTTAATAACACATATAGGAAAATCATAGAACTACATTTGTCATAAAACACTGTCAAACATCCAAACATACTATCCACACTCATCTGTGTCCACACTTCTTAATATTAAAAATATTTTTTAATATTAAAAAATATTTATTTATATCAAAAATTCGATTTATTAATATTAAAAAATAATATTTAATATTAATAAATGATTTATTAATATCAATAAATAGGGAATAAATTCCACAAAGGCTAGCCGTAATTTTGCAAGTCTTTTCGAATAATTATCTAGAAAATATTTCAATAGGTTTCAAAATTTATATTGTAAATATACACACTGCAGTTATTCATAGATAAATAAAAAATATATTGTACCCTTACATCCTATCACAGCGCTCCTAAATTGACTTCCTTCACCTGCCTTGGGTACACAAAAGGCCAACCTAATGCTGGGAAAATTTGATACTACCGTTTTCCCTATATCGGAGCACTCCCACTTGGGATTAATTGGTTTCATGCTGAAACAAATATTCTCAAATCTAACACGGGTATTTTCTCTGGTGTAAAGGGAAGGTTACCAAAAAGAATTCAGTACTGGGAGCATATTGGTGCTAATTCTTTTATTTTAGATACATTGAAAAATGGTTATCTTATTCCATTTATTGATAGTCATTCGAGCATGTACATGAAAAATAACAAATCTTATCTTAAAAATGATGATTTTGTTAGCAAATCTGTGAATGAACTTGTTCTTTCAGGTTGCGTCATTGAGGTCCCATTTCTATCTTACATTGTCAATCCGCTCAGTGTAGCTACTCAAAAGTCTGGGAAAAGGCGTCTAATTTAAGATTTCAGCACTTTGAATTTATCGGTGTGAGAAAGGAAAAGATTAAATTTGAAGATTCGAAAATAGCTGTGCAATACTTTCAGAAAAATGATGATCTGTATAAATTTAGATATATGTCCACAACAGCACACGTATCTAGGTTTTTAGTGGGAAAATAATTTTATTGCTTCACTGTTTTTGCATTTGGTCTTTCAACTGGTCCTTACATATTTACAAAAGTGTCTCAGACCATTGGTCAAGTATTGGAGAAAAAATGGAATAAAAATAGTTTTATATCTTGATGATGGATTTGGTATGAATAACGAAAATAATGAATGCATGAAAGATGCTGAATTTGTGAAACAATCAGTTTTTACTCCCGTACAGAAGTTGGGAATCATTTGGGATTTATGTAATTTCACTTTATTCATTCCTCAAAGGAGAATTGACGAATTATTACATCGTAATATCTTTATTCTCATAACGCCAATGCATTACATCAGTACAGAGATAACAACAATAACTATTTACAATATATACAAAACAAGGAGAGAGGTTACAGAAGTCACTAGCCAGGAGGACAAACACAAGTATTAATATTTTTTATAAATAAACAAAGTTTCTTCAGGACTGGTTTTCGTGTACTCGACATAAGTTCCGAAAATTTAAATGTATTATGTCGTTGTACAACATAGGAGGATAAATACTCTGTACGTTTTTGATCGAAAAAAGTACATTCCAATATATAGTGATATTCGTCACCAATTTGTCGATTTTTACATAGATGGCAAACACGGTTTTCTCTCAGTAAATTTTGCCACCTTCCTGTTTCAATCGGCAATTGTGATTGGTCGTTCGAAATCGACAAAGAACAACGGCATCTTTAAAGTTCAAAATATTAAAATATTCCTCAAATTCCCAGTTTTTCTTAAAAATTTTGTAGTTAATAGCTTTTGACGAATTTTGAATTAGCGAATTCCAATTCTGAAGAAACTGGTCTAACAGTCTTTGCTTTATAACAGTTTTTAACCAATCTTTATCTATAAAATTTTGTGTTTCCCATATATATGAGAAACCACAATCTTGAAATATTTTTTTGACAAAAAGAATGCATTTAGTCTGCATGTTAAAATGTACATTCATATGGCGAGAAAGTTGATACAATATACAGGAAAACTTTGCTTGTTTGCCAGATATCAAATTTGCCCAAAATAATACTGCTCGAATTTTTATATCTATGTCAACCGGTTGGCGACCTAGTTCCCCGTAAACCATATAGTTTGGTGTTGAGGATTTCAGATTTAAAAGTAATTTACAGAATTTTAAATGTATCTTTTCTAATACCTCATTATTACTAAAACCCCATACTTCAGACCCATACAACAATATGGGCTTGACAATTTTGTCAAAAAGATCTAGCTGACATTTTATGGAAAGCTGATACATCCTTCCCATTTTCAGGACTTCGTACATGGCTTTTAAGGCCTTATCGGATAAATGTTTTTTTGTCATATTAAAATTCCCCGTTTTAGTAAAAATAATTCCCAAATAGTTACACTGCTTTACTATCTCAATGTTAGTGTTATTGTAAGAAAATCTGAGATTTTTTGGCAAACGTCCAAAACCAAACACTAAAACTTTGGTTTTGTCAACGTTTACTTTCAATTTCCAAACCTTACAATAATCATGAAAGGCATTGAGTTGAGTCTGCATGTCCTGTGCTGTTTCAGCCAGCAATACCGTGTCATCTGCGTACAAATTATAAAAAACTGTAAGTATATTTCCAATTCTCTTTCCAGATCTTCTGAAATAGTTTGAAGTCCTGTGATATTTTTACTGACTAAGAAATTTTCTAAGTCATTCAAAAATAATGAAAATAGGAAAGGTGATAAGTTTTCCCCTTGTCGTACACCATTATCACAAGCAAAGTATTCCGAATTACAATAATTATATGATATACGAGATTTAATATCACTGTACATATTCAATATTACATTATACATCTTACCATTTATATTATTCAATAGCATTTTATAAAACAAACCATCTCGCCATACAGTATCAAATGCCTTCTCAAAATCTATAAAGGCACAATATAACTTCCTCTTCTTACATTTCAACAATATATTCATAATGTTTTCAGAGAAATTTCATATATTTCTGCCAGAAATTTATCCCAGGTACCGGGTAGAATTATAAGTATGTCTCCCGTGTGATCGGAAATATTACTAGAATAATGACTAGATATTGCTAACTGTCTATTGAAAGTAGAATGTCATGGAATAGTTATTTAGTTTTAGATAGTAACAGTTTTGTGATATCAGAATTAAAATTCTGGCTTGATAACATTACAAATGTAAATTTTAAAACATTAAATCAATATAGTCAGTCGCATGTAATGGTATATTCTGATGCTAGCAGCATAGCTGCCGGAGCATGTACAGTAGAGTTGGAAAGTAAAAATGTTCACACTATTGAAATCCACTGAAATGGTAGAGAGTTCCACGTAGAAGGAACTAAAGGCCATTAAATTGGCGTTGATGTCTTATCAGCATGCATTTGCTAGAAAATCCTTAAAATGGCTAACTGATAATCAAAACTGTGTTAGAATTGTTCAAGCAGGAAGCATGAAAGAAAAACTGCAAGATATAGCAATTTCCATTGTTTTTATTTGTTTACAAAAGGGAATCTCCATTAACATACAATGGATTCCAGGTGAAAATTCGAAAACTGATTATATCAATAAAATCATTGATTATGAAGACTGGGGTGTTTCAGAATTTTTCTATACTTTTATTAACGACCTTTGGGGTCCTTATACAGTTGATCGTTTTGGTAGTTCTCGTAACACAAAATTAGAAAGATTTAACTCTTTATTTTGGAACGTAAACACAGAAGCTGTAGACTGTCTTACTCAGAATTGGTCTGGTGAAAACAATTGGATTGTACCACCTATTTACTTTGTGGTGAGAGCTATAAAACATGCTTGTAAAGCTAGAGGTACTTTAATTGTACCAAAATGGATATCTGCGACCTATTGGCCTTTCGTTTTTGATAAAAATATGAATTACAGAGATTACATATCTGATGTTATTGAATTTAAAAATACAAGTGATATTTTTGTAAGTGATTCTAATAGAAAATCCATTTTTGGCACTGAGTCTTTTATTGCTCCAGTATTGGCAGTAAAATTAGATGCGACAAGGATAACAAGGCCCTAGTGCACTAATGTGTATTGTAGCTGGCGAGGTCAAAGTGGCGAGGCCCTAGTACACGAATGTGTATTATAGCTGGCGAGGTTAAAGTGACGAGGCCCTAGTACACGAATGCGTATTGTAGCTGGCTAGGTTGTAGAAAGTATTGTTGTATTCAACACGGCACTAATGTATGTGTGTAGCTCAGAGGCGGATTTAGGGGGGGGCCCAGGGGGCCCGGGCCCCACCTTTTTGGGAAAAAATTTGGTTGCTTACATAGGGAATCACTGAAGCGTGACTGGAGCGGGCCCCCTCTTAGGTCAGTCAGTGGGCCCCCACTTATGAAAATTTCTGGATCCGCCACTGTAGCTGGCATGGTCAAATATAAATATTGGACAAGGTCCTGTTGTTTTACAGTGGCATGGTTAAATCATAATCTTTCAGTCAGTTTAATTGAAGTCTGGAGCTGGCATGTCAGTTAACTGCTAGTAGTCTGTTGTTATTTATGTATTATTGTCGTTTTGTTTATTTTCTTTGGTTACATCTTCTGACATCAGACTCGGACTTCTCTTGAACTGAATTTTAATGTGCGTATTGTTATGCGTTTACTTTTCTACATTGGTTAGAGGTATAGGGGGAGGGTTGAGATCTCACAAACATGTTTAACCCCGCCGCATTTTTGCGCCTGTCCCAAGTCAGGAGCCTCTGGCCTTTGTTAGTCTTGTATTATTTTAATTTTAGTTTCTTGTGTACAATTTGGAAATTAGTATGGCGTTCATTATCACTGGACTAGTATATATTTGTTTAGGGGCCAGCTAAAGGACGTCTCCGGGTGCGGGAATATCTCGCTACATTGAAGACCTGTTGGTGACCCTCTGCTGTTGTTTTTTATTTGGTCGGGTTGTTGTCTCTTTGACACATTCCCCATTTCCATTCTCAATTTTATTCACTTGTATATAAGTTTTAATACTTTGACATTTTATAATGTTTGTTTCACGATTGCACCTTTTTTAAATATTTTTCGAGTTGGTAGATGGAAACAGAATTCAGATATTTCGGATGAACTTTCTACATTGAAACCTAGATTACCAGAGTTCTGCTTGAGCTCACGTTCTCTGAACACTCGTAAAAAGTACAAGTATGCCTTTAATACTTTCTGTAAGTGGACTAAAATACATAATATTACTCCATTACCTTCATCTGATTATACACAGTTTCTCTATATTTGATTCACATTTCACAGAATGCAAAATCGGCCAGTAAGATAAATGAAGTAATATACGCCATTAGCTGGGCACATAAACTGGTTGGATTTAATTATCCTTGGTACATCTGAATTAGTAACGTTTGTTAACGAAAGAGCAAAGAGAAATTGGGACATTTTATCACTAAGAATGATCCTATTACACCAGACATTTTGCGAAAGATTGTTCATACTTATGGTCATCTTAATAGTAATCTTAAAGACTTAAGAACTGTTTGTATGTGTTTATTAAGCTATGCAGGTTTTTTAATGTTTTCAGAACTAGTTAATTTGAGAGGTATCGAAATAACGATTTATTCTACACACGCAAATTTATATTTGGCGAAGAGTAAAACTGATATTTATCGAGAAAGGAGGGATGTGGTTATTTCTAAAACTAATCTTGTAACTTGTCCTGTCTCTATGCTAGAACGATATCTCAAATTAGCTAGTATTACATCAAATTCTGATGAATTTATTTTTAGATCTGTTAATTTTTGTAAGTCTGATAACTCTTATAAACTTAGAAGTACCTGTCCGTTGTCATACACGAGGGCTAGGGAAATAGTTTATTTTCAAACCAAAAGCAATACAGCTTATAGGTATATCATAAATATGTACATGTATATCATAACAGAACATAACAGGAAATACTACTTTCAAGTTTACAGAGTATAGGCTTAGATAGTAAAAATTTGGACGGCATAGTCTCCGTTCAGGAGGGGCATCGGCTGCTGCAGCGGCTGGTGTAGAGGACAGATTGTTCAAAAAGCATGGTCGGTGGAAAAGTGGCACAGCAAAAAACGGTTATGTTAAAGAGTCTTTGAATGATAGTCTTTCTGTAACAAATAATATTGGAATTTAATTATGTATTTTTTCTTTTTATTTTTTCTTTACCCTTTCTTTATTTTTCGAAGCTTTGCTGCACACTGTCAGGCGAGCTGATTCAATACAAAGGTGTTGTGTTTATTTTGTAAATAATTTATGTTCGCTTGAAGTTATAAATTACAACATAAATGATAATATTCCATATACTTCTTATCGTGTTAATATACAAAATACTTGTGGTTTTTTCCAGAAGTCAGATAATGAATGTTTTCAGAGAGTTGGATGATAAACAAAGTGCATGAGGAGGTGTATACTTAGAAATTAATTGGATCACTTGTCCAGTATACTTATGGAAATACACAGGGAAAACCCCTAACAAATTAGGTCCTTGAATCTTGAATTTCAAGAAGTGTAGGAAAACATAACGACCGCTAATTGCGGGATGATTGTATAATGGTACATAAAGTCGCCAACTCCAATTATTAGTCAGAAAATTCCAATTATTGCAACAGTGGAATATTACAAGTTAAAATGTTCCTCTCATTATAAGATATTGGATTCAACAACGACAAGGTTTGACAAGAGATGAAAGGACTCAAATGAACTAATAAATGCGAACTTTATATTAACTGGTTCTCAGATATCTGTCAACCAAGTAACGTTGTGATATGGGCGATATCTTTTTGCGCCAAAAAGTAACTCATTTGCGCAACAACTTTATTGCGCCAATACTTCTTTTGCGCCACCTAATTTTCAAAACTATAGGTATCATTTGCGCCAATAAAGTAATCATCCTCATAAAATTATCCCGCTTTCTGGCTCGTTACACAATACAAAGTCATCCAATATTCTGTGAAATTCTGCTTGACTTTTAGGTTGAGCCCGATGCAGTTTTATTCTCTTCATATACATTGACTGACGCACATATCTTAAATCTTTCTTTTCTAAATTTTCTTCTTCAATTTTGAAGAGATCTGATTTTTTTTTTTTTTTAGAAGGTCGCTCTGGCAACATATCGGTTGCTTTTCTTTTGCACGCAGTTCTCAAAATTTGACGTTCTTGTTTCTGGACTTTTGTTTCATGACATATAATCTAATTCTCCATTCGAAATAATTGTACACGATTCATCTGTGAATAACCTAGCACAACACGACTTAACTGTACATCTCCACCTTATTTCTCCAGTTTTCCTTAACTGTTACATCTCCACCTTATGTCTCCAGTTTTCTGTACAAATGCCTGACGGAATTTTGTGTTTTTAACAATGATGACCGGTTTTTCCTCTATCAGACTATTTTCTTGAATGGTATATCAGACACTCTTGACTCGTGAAAAAATATTCTATTACTAAACAATTTAATTTTTGGTGAGTTTTTTTTAAATTTGATGAGTGTTCAATTAAATCTTTAGTGGACATTTTAATAATAGTACATGTATGCTATAGGTAAAACATGTGCAGGTATGATATAAGTAAAAAATATTTACAGGTAAATGTGGCGCAATTTCATTTCATTTATTGGCGCAATTAATACCATCAAAATAAAAGAGAGTGGCGCAATTAATACCTTTTCAAAACTGCCATTGGCGCAAATTGATTCTGCCCGTAATTGTCTCGTATGATTTTCTTACCCGAGACGCACGTTTCGTCTACAAATAAAGCTCTTAACCTAAAAAGGAATTGAATGCCAAATATAATACGAAGTTGAAGAGCATATAGGCTAAAATATTTTGAAAGGTTTTGTCTAATACAACAAAGGTGGTCTATTCCATGGGGAAAAAAGTCATTAGTATTTCGAACAATTTTAAGTTTTATAAACAATTAATCTAAAAGTATTACAATATGATTATCATGAACGTGTTGGCAAACTTGCATTACAAAACGCAATAGTTCGAGCGAAACTTTGAGGCATATGACTAAATATCCCAAATAATGCTATATTCCAAGCTTCCTCTGAGGAAATTGTTGAAAAA
Source organism: Mytilus edulis (assembly GCF_963676685.1). NCBI lineage: Eukaryota > Metazoa > Mollusca > Bivalvia > Mytilida > Mytilidae > Mytilus > Mytilus edulis. The sequence continues at coordinate 67,389,632 of NC_092345.1, read as the reverse complement.
AGGGACATGACTTTTTCAACATTGGTGCTAGAGCCCAAAAAATATATATATGACAAATATCAGGGAATTAATACCAACCAAGTTAAAAACTTCATTTTGACTTAACTCCAAAAAAATAAGGTGTCAATTTTTGCACTCAGCGGGATTGCAAACTTGTCCCGGAGACTGTTACATGTATCGGAATCATATTTCTATATGAAATATGCACTCAAAAATTTGGGTTTTTTTTTTTTTTGGTTTTTGTTTTGTTATTTATGAAGCAAAAATATAAATAGAAGATTATTTCGTTTCAATTTAAATCTGGTAAAGATGCCATTAAAAGTACCCTTTGTTCCCCGGTGTTTGATATAGATAAAAGAAAGATTCCACATGTGTCATGCCGTAACTACTAATGTAGATGCTTAAATAATGACAAGATCTCCTTATAGAAAATTAAACTGTGAAGAAAATTTATTTATATATTATAGCTTTTTTTTTCCAAACCCCAACCCTTTTACATAAGTCTTATATATAACCTTTTCATTATAGATCCCGATGTATGTATAGCACTCTTAACTAATAATTTTAAGTAAGTTTAATTTGAGACTATTTTAATTTTTATTTGTAAATATATGCAGTTGTTACCTAACGTTTTCTTACACCCCAGCACATATGAATTATTATATATTTTTCAAAACTTTATGATGACAATCCTATGAATTAACTATGATATTTATTATTTAGTGATTATTATAATCAAATTCAGTGATTATTATAATCAAATTCAGTCATCTGTATATAAATAAATGTTTCCTTATGTTTTACGGTGTACATATAGTTGCTAAAACTATACTCATTGGGTAGTGCTCCACAATTAATGGAGGAATATACAAGAAACTGAACTGAACTGAACTGAACTGAACTAATAAAAACTTTGTATTTCCACGACACATGCTATGACAAATATCAGGGAATTAATACCAACCAAGTTATAGACTTCATTTTGACTTAACTCCAAAAATTAAGGTGTCAACTTTTGCACTCAACGGGATTGCAAACTTGTCCCGGAGACTGTTAACAGTTACATGTACTAGTACAGGAACATATATATTAGATATACTGTTCCCAGATGTATAGGAATCATATTTCTATATGCAATATGCACTCAAGAATTGTTTTGTTTTTGTTTTGTTTTGTTATCTATGAAGCAAAAATATAAATAGAATATTATTTCGTTTAAATTTAAATCTAGTAAAGTAACCCGAATAATTCAGTCGTTATATTCCGCTGATCTACGAAGGTTACATGTGTGAGAGAAAATCGGACACGGAAAGGGCTTGAATTATTCGAGTTACTAGTAAAGATGCCATTTAAAGAATCCTTTGTTCCCGTTGTTTGATATAGATAAAAGAAAGATTCCACATGTGCCATGCCTTAACTAGATGCTTAAGTAATAATAAAAACTTTGTATTTCCATGCCACATGCTATGTATCTCGTATGGGTAAAACAGTCAAAACATAAATATTTCATGATTCTAAAGCAAAGAATTTACCCATTTCTCACATCGAATATGCAAGAAGTGGCTATATAATGAATTTACTTTTCACGTGAAAGATTTGGTCAACAGGACCCACTTTATACCACCTGGTTATTTCGTTGTGAAAGTGTCATACAAATGTCAAAAGGTCTTGCACATATAAAACAGATGATCGATTGGTTATTGGTTTAAAAATGTTTAACCTTTGCCATATTTGAGGTGTCTGCCTCAGCAAGTGGACTAAGAGTTTTTTGGTTAACCATATCCGCCAAGTAGCTGAGAATGATATAATAAAATTTTGTGAATTTCAATTTATTAAAACCACACTTTTTGTGAAAATAGATTGTAGGTGTAAAATTGCAAATACATCAGGCAAGGTGTACCTTTCACTATGCTATTAACAATTATAGAACATATGTTATTCGTTCAATACCTCATCCTCCTTTACTGTTTGAATATACAATTAGATAACATAAAATGTTGAATTATTCGAAATTCTAAAGTTTTTCTTCCTCGGTTATATATAATAATATTGGCTCAATTATTTTATTAATTTTTGATGATCATCAACAACGTGTTTCCGAGCGTGTTTCTAACGTATCATACTATAAACTAGATTGTTTTAGTACGTTTTGTCACCGAGAGTATTATCACCCTGTAGAGCGCACTTGCTTTTGACATGAAATAACATCGATGCGTTCATTCCTCGTAGGTTTTACTGCTGATAGAATGTAAAATATTAGAAAAATTTAGATTTTTTTAACTGAAAGAATCCATGGCCTTAGCCGTTTTTGATAAAACGTTTCGGAATCTGTGGTTTTCAATGCTTTTCAAATTGGTATTTTGTTCCATTTGACATTCAAAAAATAATAAGTCGATAGTAACTGAAATTTCGTTTGTAGACGAATGCGTACCCAATTATAAGCCCATTTTTTATATCCCTTCGAAATACGTTCAAAAGATGGTAAGTTTTGCAGGTACATAAATAACAATGTCAAATTTGAGGAGTTTTTTTCGACATGGTCTTTGATTGAATGAAATCTGCTTGTTTGGGAAAATATTACGATTACTGTAGACTTCCCGTCTTCTTTTAATAGACTAATACTGCGTTCACACGTTATTCAAATTCGATTCGCATTTACTAATTTGAATTAGTTCAATTCGCATTGGAAACGTTTTACGTCCTAGGTAACGTAAATTCTAATACAAATTGAAATGAGCGTACAAATCGCTTTACTGTCCTAACGACTTTTAATTAATTAATTGATTTTAATTTAAATCGATTCACACATCAGTAAGTGTCCATACCACCGTTCAATTGGAATTATTGCGAATTAACTGATTCCAATTAAAGAAAACACATTTCTAATGCGAATTAGCTATTTCGAATTCGATTTGAATTAAAAAGAAAAGAGGAGTGTTTGAACGCGATTAACGAAATCGATTCGATTTGAATTACGTGTGAACGTGTCATGAGATCATACACGGTGTATCCCTGTTCTGTCTTGTTTGTCGAGAGAAACGCCAAATGCGTGCTTTTTTATCGGATACTTTGTAATTGAAACTGGCCTAATTTGTTATGACGACAAATTACAAACTTATGGTATCTCATTTTGCCCGTGTTTTAGTCTGATAAGTTGCGTGCTTTCTAATTTGAGAAACAATAAAGAAAGACTCAAAGTAATTTGTTTCGTAACTGAACATGATTTGTTTTCCTTACACTCATTGTAATGGTCTGTAAAAAGTCACGACTATGACTCAATACACTTAAATATGGAGCAAAATCTTAGAGGAGACCTCCATATAAGATTTGCCGAAGCTACCAACAGTTTAAAGTAAAACAAATTATGTACAGGTATACAAAATACTTTGAGTCTTTTTCTTAAATTTAAAAGCACAAGACTTATTATAAGACTTAAGAAACGGACAAAATGAAATGCTGGAAGTTTGTTATTTACCATCATCACAAAGTAGTAGGTGGCGGCGTTTGAATTACACAGTATCAGATCAAAGCCCAAATATATGCAAAATCATTGTTTTTAATAAATGCCTCTACCTCTTGATGAACAAAATCTGACAACTCGAGCAACACATTAAATTTCGATGAAAAAATATTCTTAAAGAAGAAGCTATCATTTTGTTGATTTCTATGATAGGAATTCATTTATTTATAAATCATACTGAAAATAATCGGCAAAAATAGTTTTTTAACCGGAGACTTGCATATGGAGCCTCGAAATCTGCAACACGGAAAACTAGGGAGCGGTATTGAGATACCAGAGCACTGCCAACGTCTGCATTGCTTGTTGTTAATAGTAATGGTCGATTCCTTTCGTGCAATACATTGTTTGGTACTAACAGTTCTTTTGATACTTGAACTTACCTTGATCTTTTTTCTCCGCTTCAAAACCGCCGCCCCATTTCAAACATTAGATTACAGATTGTGTTAGATTAATGACAATAAAGATCTAAGTTAAATCACTTGATAATTATAGTTAATACATATCAGTAGAAGAGGGGCGAAAGATACCAAAGCGACAGTCAAACTCATAGATCTAAACTAAACTGTCAACTAAAGAATAAGCATCACGAACCCCCATCAAATAGTGGGGATAATATCATGTGCTCCGGAAGGGTAAGCATATCCTGCTCCACATGTGGTACTTGCGTGTTGCTCATGTTAATACAAATCCGGTAAATAGTCTAATTCGGTATGTCACATTCGTGAAAAGAGAAAGGGATTCATTGATTGTAGTTATGACACAAGGATCATATCTGATATCAGATTGTTTGTGTTGAAAATAAGCGTTTTGTTACAATAAGCGATCAAAAATAAACAGTTTTAAAACCTTTTAATTTAAAACACATTATTTAAACGATATACTAGTATTTGAATAAGACCCTCAACATATTGCAATTACAAAAAAAATACTAGTAATTGTTCTACAAGTTCTGATGTACAACAATTTTGGTTTTGTTTTTAAATCAGACCTCAAATTTTCAACTGGAAATTTAGTTTGTTAACGTAAAATTTCATGTAGTGCTTATGAAAACATTACAGGCGTATTACAGATTTGAAAAGATCTTAAACTGGGACAACATATTGACAATCATGCGATTTCTTCGAAAAAGTAATGAAACGTCAGGATGTGTATACTTAAAACAATACTTAAGATATTATTAAATTATATCGCCCCCAAAATGTTCACATAGGAAATTCGATTTCGATATTTCTCCGAACCAATTAAGTTATCAAAATTCTTTGTATACTTTGAGAACTTTTCAGCATTTGGTGGGAAAATCCAGCAACTACGTGTGTAGGAGTCCTTTACCGCAGTATAAATACAGTTGCAGACCCAAATTTAATAGACAAAGTCGACAATTCTTTAAGGTAAGTGACAAAAATTATATCATTGATTGTTTTCTTTTATCGATTAGTTAAGCAAGGGAGAACTGATATTAGAGTATTAAAAGGTGAATAATATTTCTGATTTTAAAGAATTATAGTTTAATTAAGATTTTACAAAAATGAAAACATACTAACAGAAACCAATACTTGCAGTAATTACACCTTATGTAAGAATCCGGGGTTTTGATTGGTTAATAGCCAGTGTATTTTTCACCAATTTACTGTTATCAAATGAATATCGTTCATTTTTAACGCCGCCGGGGTATTTGCTAAAAGGATATGCTTTTTTTACCCTCTCTGCCGTGGTATTTGCCAAAAAATACTCTATCCGACTGGACGCTTGTAACGCCACGATCATCAATGCGTTTTAGTACATTAACATTCGGTGTAATTAAACAGATATATCATGTTATTGAGGGGTATTTGCGAAAAATACCAGTCTTGAGAATGAATTTCCCTCGCCTTACGGCTCGTGAAATTTAACATTCTCTCGACTGGTATTTTTCGCAAATACCTCTCCTTAACATGATATATCTGTTCAAAATAGCATGAAAAATATAAATTTAAATGCAGTTTATTATTTTTTTTTAATCAAAAATTCTTAGTTATTAAAACAAGTTCATAACTTGATGGGGTTGATTTTGCGATTGGCAAATTGTTTAGACATTGGTCTATTGTTTGAAACTTTCTGATGACTGAATATGTCTTTTTTATATTGTTGGGTTGCTGTCTAGTTTGAGTCAGCTCGCACTATGTTATTAAAATAGCCTTGATAAGATTTATTTGAGATGTGAACTACATAAATCACTTGGTCTTGCAACCAAGGCAAATTAATTGTCCACAAGAGAACAGGACTGCATGGTCCTCTTGGATTAGCTTTGACGGAGGGATTGCAATCTTAGTTTAAATGAACTTACAACATGATTTTATGACATGAAAATATGTTTACGCACTGTTTTTCATAAATCAATTCGTTTATTTCTTTTATAGAGTATTTTAGGTAAAGATTGAACTGAACATAACAATGTTTAGTATGAAGATATGTGTGATGTTGTTGGTGTCATTTGTTACAGCATTTGATTTGGTATGTAACTGTATAATGTAACACACATATGTCACAGATATATTCACCAGTAATTAAAACTATTGATTATTTTTCTGGCTCAACTGACCAATCGGTGCAATTACATAGTATGCATCTGTAGCCTTAATTAATTTATTTTAAAAATCCGAAATTAACATAAATATTCCTTCACGCACTTTATAGTTAAAAAATGTTTTAATCCATATATAATCAGCAATTCACTAAAATACTTTGAAATGATATGGAAACTTTAAATCTCATTCAGACTGAATATCCCCCCCCCCCCCCACCCCGAACATTACCATCACATGACATGTAGTATAACTTTACTTCAATGTCTGCATTTTGAAACGTACCTAGATTTTTTCATTCTTTTGCGAATTAATGTTTTTGATAGAATAATTGAACATGATTTAGATTTGCTACATTTCATAAAATATTTGAGGAACTTTTTCGTTCGTTGTATTTTGCATCACAAAAGTTTCAGATTAATGTATACATGGTGGCTATATGGTCATTTTTATAAATAAATTGTTTGCAAAAATATGAATTAATCGAAATAATAAGGATTTTATTTTCCAAGGCATAGATTACCTTAGCCGTATTTGGCACAACTTTCTTGTTCAATGCTCTTAAACTTTATACTCGTTTGGCTCTCTTATTTTTTTTAACTGAGCGTCACTAATGAGTCGTATGCCGTCGAAATGCGCGTCTGGAATATCAATTTTATAATCCTGGTACTTTTGATAACTATTGACATGAATGACGTATTTCAAAGATTTCATAAAAAAATTTCTTTTCTAAAGCGATTATAATTGGAGAGAGAAAGAAACCAACGGGACTTTCATACTCATAAGTCGAAAACAAACGGACAAACCTTTGCGATAAAAAAAACCGAGGATAACCATTGATTTTTTTTGTCGTGGGGTTGGCGTTACAATTGCGTTTTCTGAAACTTTTTTTTTCTCAAGTGTACTCTCTGCGATTTTGATTTTACTATTAGCATTGCAATGTAAATATTCAAAATGACAGATCTTATGTTGAGACAAATTTTTTATTTTAATATAATTTTTGTTTGCAGAAATTTGATTACCAGATCAGTGAAGGGAAAGCCAGATTTGTTGAAAATATAGAAACTAATCTAGGAAAGAATATAGTTAAAATTCATACTCCAGCACATAACGATGTTCTTGAATCATACCTCATGCAAGATTTCCAAAAGGTTTGTAATGAAAATTGGGTAGGTCAGACATATCATCGAACAATAAATATGAAAACACACGAAATTGAAAATCTGAAGAATAACATTTAATTGGTAGGATAAAATAAGATGCCAGATATATATCATTGTTGTTTAACACTTAATATCCGATGATCAGATGGTTATCTATATTTTAAAACATAATGAGATGAGAATGAGTACTGTATTCCGCATATATTACATAACGCTAAATTTATCTTTTAATTAAAGGGAAAGCAAATACGATGTCTTCCATCTTTACGTCAATGTAGACTGAGGGATATTGATAGAAAGACTTCCTCTGATGCTGGCAAAGTTACAGAGTCATTTGTACACAGCTGGGTATGCATTAGACTCATTTTAACATGGATATTATTATGAATATAATGAAAAGGACAAAGAAAACATCAAATTCTAGTATGCAAAGATTTACAGACAACACCATAGCTAATAGAAATAAAAACCGCAAACAACCCCGAAAACGTTACACAGAAATAAAAAAAAAATCCTAGTACTAATCTAATCAAAACCGGAATTTGGTTCGGAGTTGCTCCAGAAAGGTAAACTGTTTCAGCTCCGAATCAAGATAAGAAGACACATATTAAACAAATGTAAATAAATGATAAGGAGCTGAGATTTGATGAACAATCAAATATTAGCTGCAAAGTATAAATTACGAAGTATATTCAGTCAGCAAAGAAATTGAAATGATCAAACTCTTGATTGTTCAAATATTACCAGGATTATAAGTTAGTACGCCAAACGCGCGTTTCGTCTACATAAGACTCATCAGTGACGCTCATATCAAAATAGTTATAAAGCCAAACAAGAACAAAGTTGAAGAGCATTGAGGATCCAAAATTCCAAAAAGTTGTGCCAAATACGGCTAAGGTAATCTTTTCCTTGGACAAGAAAATCCTTAGTTTTTCGAAAAATTCAAAAACACAAATGTATCGAGTAATGTATTTTCATATGTTAATGGATGTTACGACAATTTAATTACAATGGAATATAAAGCAAAACGTATATCTGAATACAAAAGAAGTATTTTGCTTAAAATATTGAATAGCAACACTCCTAGTTATGTCTCGCGTACGACAGATAGTAGAGGGGCATTGTGTTTTCCAGTTTGTTGCGTCTTTCCATCAGTTCTTTGGCAGGTTAAAGTAAAGTTAAGTTAGTCTGTGATCATATTAACTCGAAACCTAGTTCCCTAGTTCATTATTAGGTGAACCGTTCAATATGTATGCCAAATATGAGGTTTTGAGCAATTTCTGACAGTTCACTGAAAGATTGAAAAAGAAGGACAAAAGATACCAGAGGGACAGTCAAACTCATAAATCGAAATAAACTGACAACGCCATGTCTAAAAATGAAAAAGACAAACAGACAAACAAAAGTACACATGACACACCATATAAAACTAAAGAATAAGCAACACGAACTCCACCAAAAACTTGGGGTGATCTGAGATGCTCCCGGGAAGGGTAAGCAGAATCTGCTCCACGTATGGCACCTGTCGTGTTGCCCATTTTATAACAAATAAGATAAATAGTGTAATTCGGTAGGTCACATTCATGAAAGGGAAGGGGGTTGTAGTTACAACGTAAGGAACATATCCGATATCATCTGTAAAACAGTTATTCTATAACGGTCAACCAACTCGTGATGGCGCCCGTAAAATTTACGAAGGGATGATTTCAACTTCACAATTTTGAACTCTTGGTTAAGTAGCTTCGTTGTGAGCAGCAACCCTCTATCAAGAAGTTCATGATAGGAAATACAAGCACAGAAATATCGTACTTGTATTGGAGTGTGATAATGCTAGTGAGCATGGTGTCTTACGGGTACATTTCCTAGGACCTTATATATTCAAGAGTTCCCTAACATAATTCACCTGATAGATTGTTGATTCTTACAATGGTTCTAAATGGTAAAGCTAAAGTGCTCTCTTCGAAAGTCATTACTTTGTACAGCGTTGCGAAAATTTCATGCTACTGATATGACTCCGGATATGTCCGGCATTTTGTCACAATCCCCTCCTCTCTTCTAGTTTATGAAATAACTGTTGCCGAATTATCACATTGTTTAAACTGGGAATCATGTAGACGAGGAATGACACTTGTAAAACAATATCTGCTTATCCTTATGACATAGGAATACACGACCAATTTTTGTCTTTAAAATGTTCATATTGCTTTCTTTCGCTTAAAGTTATTGCATGTTACCTTCCTATATGTTGATAGTTATCAAAGGTACCAGGATTATAATTTAGTACGCCAGACGCGCGTTTCGTCTACATAAGACTCATCAGTGACGCTCATATCAAAATATTTATTAAGCAAAACAAGTAAAAAGTTGGTTGAAATTGTCTTGTGTATTCTTTGTCATGAAAAAAAAGCCGATGTGTCGTTTGAAATTAGAAATGTTTCATTTGATAGTGTCTGCGGTCTGTTTTCTTATTACCACATTGATGTATAATAAATGCTTTTCAGTAGAGTACGTTTATTGGCGGGGACCACCACATCTCTAACATTTTCTTTTTTATTCAGCTGATATAATATTTTTTATGCCCCACCTACGATAGTAGAGGGGCATTATGTTTTCTGGTCTGTGCCTCCGTTCGTCCATCCGCTTCAGGTTAAAGTTTTTGGTCAAGGTAGTTTTTGAAGAAGTTGAAGTCCAATCAACTTGAAACTTAGTACATTTGTTCCCCATGATATGATCTTTCTAATTTTAATGCCAAATTATAGTTTTGACCCCAATTTCATGTTCCACTGAACATAGAAAATGATAGTGCGAAGTTCAGGTTAAAGTTTTTGGTCAAGGTAGTTTTTGATGAAGTTAAAGTTACATCAACTTAAAACTTAGTACACATGTTCTCTATGATATGATCTTTCTAATTTTAATTCCAATTAAAAGTTTTGACCCCAATTTTACGGTCCACTGAACATAGAAAATGATAGTGCGAGTGGGGCAGTCGTGTACTATGGACACACTCTTGTTGTTAATAAATTCCAATCAACTGATAAAGAGTTTTTTTGTTTCAGAACAAAGGCACAAATAGTATATCAAGCATAAATGCTACAGTGATAAGAGAGATGTATTATGTTGACGGCGAAGAAGTAGCAAACACTGTTTCACTTGGGGAGGACTTAAGGAAATTTTATGAAAGCTTTGAATACCCTCTTTACATGGAAAAGAATATACCAACTGACGCTGTAGTACTCAATATAACCAATACTTCTGGTATGTTTATATCACAATGTAACTGATAAAATTTAATTGGCACGTCAATATAATGACATAAGTATTGGAGGTTAATATCAACTTTCTTAAATACTTCTGATAATATGTTAAACTATAGACTATCATATATTTCAACCTCACAAATCCTTGAAACAAGATGTGTAAGTTATCGCGCTTTCCTTATTTTTTGTATTTCTGATCGTGGCTAACAAATCTAATAACAAGAATCAGTGCTGGTTTCTCTAATATATTATATTAGTTTTTTTCGTGTATTGTTTTTTGCATAAATTGTGCCGTCAGTTTTCGTGTTTGCATGGTTTCACATTTTTACATTCCTTTACCATGCGGGGGTTTTGCTAAATTTTTTAAAAGTATAATATACCGAACTCGAAAGTTAATTAGACTAGAGACTCTCAAGAGCCTGTGTCGCTCGCCTTGGTCTATTTGCATATTAAACAATGGACACAGATAAATTCATGACAAAATTGTGTTTTGGTGATCAGGATGTGTTTGTAGATCTTACTTTACTGGACATTGTTCTTGCTACAATTATCTATAATGGCCCAGTAATTACAGGGGGAAATATATTCTTAAAATTTACCAAAAAATACAAAAAATTATGAAAATTGTTTAAAAATGTCTATAAAGGGCAATAACTCCTTAAGGGGTAAACTGACAATTTTGCTGATTTGACTTATTTGTAGATCTTACTTTGCTGAAAATTATTGCTGTTTACAGTTTATCTCTATCTATTATAATATTCAAGATAATAACCAAAAATTGCAAAATTACCTTAAAATTACTAATTCTGGGGTAGCAACGCAACAACAGGTTGTCTGTTTTGTCTGAAAATTTCAGGGCAGATAGATCTTGACCTGATAAACAATTTATTCCTGTCAGATTTGCTCTAAATGCTTTGGTTTCAGAGATATAAGCCAAAATCTACATTTTACCCCTTTGTCCTATTTTTAGCCATGGCGGCAATCTTGGTTGGTTGGCAGGGTCACGCCACACATTTTTTAAACTAGATACCCCAATGATGATTGTGGCCAAGTTTGGATTAATTTGGCCCAGTAGTTTCAGAGGAGAAGATTTTTGTAAAAGATTACTAAGATTTATTAAAAATGGTTAAAAATTGACTATAAAGGGCAATAACTCATAAAGGGGTCAACTGACCATTTCGGTCGAGTTGACTTATTTGTAAATCTTACTTTGCTGAACATTATTGCTGTTTACAGTTTATCTCTATCTATAATAATATTCAAGATAATAACAAAAAACGGTAAAATTTCCTTAAAATTACCAATTTAGGGGCAGCAACCCAACAACGGGTAGTCCGATTCATCTGAAAATTTCAGGCTGATAGATCTTGACCTGATAAACAATTTTACCCCCCATGACAGATTTGCTTTAAATGCTTTGATTTTTTAGTTATAAGCCAAAAACTGCATTTTACCCCTATGTTCTTTTTTTAGCCATGGCGGCTATCTTGGTTGGTTGGCCGGGTCACCGGACACATTTTTTAAACTAGATACCCCAATGATGATTGTGGCCAAGTTTGGTTAGATTTGGCCCAGTAGTTTCAGAGTAGAAGATTTTTGTAAAAGTTAACGACGACGGACGCCGGACCCAAAGTGATGAGAAAAGCTCACTTGGCCCTTCGGGCCAGGTGAGCTAAAAAGGAGAAGCCCACTCCAATTGACACAATCAAATGTTATTAAAATGTTACACGTTGTTTATGACCATACGATTATCTATAATTGTTAACTTCTACGTCATTTGGTCTAGGATGGAGAGTTGTCTTATTGGTAATCATACCATATTTTGAATTTCTTATTTCTATTATCCATGAAACAAGATATTATCACACTTGATTTAACTTTTTCCAAACGTATTTTCATTTTCTCTATTTTGCTTAAGTCAATAAGAAATATTTATTCACAACCATGTGCATATATAAGACTCACAATCAATTATTAAAAATGCATAGCAAATGTGAAAGATTTTATTATTTTACAAAGGCCTGCAATAATTTCAGGAAGACGGTTCAAAAGGACAATCACTCCACTGTCCCCTTGTGACAACGGAGCAGTACCTCGAATAGTTTATGGTATGGATAACGGGAGATCATGCAACTATCTTAAGATATGTGGAGAGTAAGTATTATTGTCAAAGTTTTGCTGCACACAGAGAAAAGGAATCAAATTCTACACCTCTGCATTCATTAACGGTACATTACATCTCTTTCTTTCATTTTCAACATCTTCTTTCAATGAAATATTAGTTAAAATTGACGAAACACATGTTTTGCGTAATGGCATATACAATTATAACTGTTACATTATATAATCCGATATCGTTGATGAGTGTAACAGCTTCGATTATATACGATTACTGAAATGGTCTATAGGCTAATTTTGTTGAATACAGGTATTAAATCGATTCTTTAACAATTCTTCCAACAATTCAAAAGTCCCGTGAAAACCTCTGTCAATTCAACAAGATTCGTACTTTCATCATTGGAAATGTATTTTCACTGTTGAATTCTCCTTTTTTCATTTTTATCACAAAAATCTAGTTGTTCATTGTAATCCTCAATTTCTACAATTGTTTCGGTCTAATTAATTTTATATCTGAATAAATGAGATTTCTCATATTTGTTTTGATATTTTTTTTAATATCGATTGTGAATGTATTATTAATAATCTTTTTTTATGTTTTAGTATTATATCTGTAAACAACAAGATGGTATTCTCAGATTGTGGAAATCTGCACATTGAATCGCCGCTAGCATATATGTGTTTATGCTGCCCCGAGATTACAAAAATCAATCCATACGGAGGTCAGTGTCAATGTTCAAAGATGGGACAGGCACATTAGAAAATCTATGATAAATGTGTACTGTCTGCTTTATATGGTGCATCATTTGAATAGAAAATAAACTAGTTGAAGCATTTAACAAGTCCTTTTTGTTCATTCTTTTTTATTATTGTTATTACTGATAAAAGGAACCAATTTTTGGTTTAAAAAAAAACCATTTAAATGGATTCGGTAAATTGAAACTGAGAAAGATTGATTGTTGATTGCTTAAAGGGGCACTAGCTGTCAAATTCATTGTAACCGATTTGACTCAAATTCTCATATTTGGTTTATAACAATGTAAAACATTTATCCAAACTATCAAAAGTCTAAAATAAACAGTTTACAGAGCATGGGGTAGATAATATATAGGTTCGTTTCGTGTGTATTTTAGTCCAGACGCCATCTAATTAACTATCGATTTGACCTCAGATGACCATATAAGCGATGTAAACAAAAATAAAGATACGAATAGATTAAACCAACACGTGCAATTGCATTTTTATAGGTCTGTTTGATTTTATTTTATAGATTAAAAATAGATGTTTCTCATTGTTTTTAACCATATAAGAATGCTTTTATGTGCATCGAATTAGTAATCAAATGATTTACCGTAGTTTCACTTTCATTGTTGACATTCTGTTTCTTTAAATAACCAGTACACGTACACTGCATGCGTTGTCAATCTCTAGCTAGGGGTTAACTTGAAGTTCACATGAATACCGGTTAGAATGATGATGACGTTTTCACTTGCAAGTGAATCAGTCAAAAATTATGTTTAATCGCTTATTTCAACAAAATTAAAGGAAATTGATTCCTAAAAGCAAATTATTATTTCATTATTCCAATTTGATTAATGATTGATTTAAAAAAAATCATACTTTATTTTTTTATATATATCGTAGCTAGTGCCCCTTTAAGGCATCATGTCAAATAGTTTATATATGTCAAGAGTAAGAACAGAACAATAAGTAATACAATTTGAAGTTTGAACACGGTAGGAGAATCTACTGCCTCTGGGTTACTGTTGAAAATCTAACTGCCATATTCCTGACTTGGTACAAGCCATTTTAAGAATAAATGGTTGGTTAAATCTGGTTAAATGCTATGAGTCGTGTCACCATTTTTTTATTTGGTTATGATGTTGTATTTGTACGTAATTCTGATCAGATGTTGTTAAATGGCTTATCGTTTGTAAGTTTGTAGTCTATTTTATTCAAATGGGTCAAAGTTGTAACAAGAACTCTGCCTTGAAGTGTGACTCAAACTCGAAGTCCAACTCGAAACTCAATGCTAACTAGAACTTTAATTCTAAGCATGACTTGAATTCGAAAAATAACTTAAAGTTTAATGACTTGAATTCGAAAACTAACTAAAAGTTTAACTCAAACAGTAACCCGAACTTTAATTTGAACACTAATTCGATGGATGGTCACACTCATTCAAGGCACATACAACGTGGAAATCTATCTAAAAATAGAACAGATTTTTTCCGAATTGGTCATGTGGTTTTACCTGATCAAGTAATGGGATAACCATATCAAATCAAAGAGCTGATAGCTCTGAGGTGGAAGAAGGTGAATAAAAGGTACATTGAATTACTATAAAAGTAGCCCCACTTACCCAGCCTGCTTTGTTCCATTATCATTGACGTATTATTTTTTTTCCTTCAAACAAGAGTGTGTCAAAAGTACATGGATTTCCCATCCGTACAATCATTTTCTATGTTCAGTGGACTGTGAAAATTAGGTAAAATCTTTAATTTGGCAGTAAAATTAGAAAGATCATATCATAAGGAACACATGTGTACTAAGTTTCAAGTTGATTGGATTTCAACTTCATCAAAAACTACCTCGACCATAAACTTTAACCCGAAGCAAAACGGACGGACAGACGAGAAAACGTAATGCCCATAAATGGGACATAAAAATAGTAAGATTTTTTACATACCCACCAACTTTTGAAAGTTCCTATGGGGGTTTTTAGTGCGAGACAATATTAAAGGTTACAATTTTTAGCGAGGTATTTTGCACGATCTGGATTGTCTAGAAAAAGTGTCATCATTTGTATGATGAACTTACATGCCTTTTTCTTAAGTCTGTTTGCATGATTGTAGTTATTAAATCGGTAGAAAAGATGAACATGCATGTAGCTAGCAGACCAGGGTTTATTGTCTTGTGTAAGAATATTAGATGCTTGTTGGAATTTCCGATTTTGAATTATGCACAAAGACCTTTTACAGGTTGGGAACAACACTCCAAATGAGGGGCAACCCTCATTGCAAGCACATTACAACCCACTGTAAAAAATGAGCACCTTTATATTCATATTTTTGTATGGAACTTTTCCCCAAGAACTATGCATCTATCAAGTATTAAATGGTCAAAACATGTCAAAAGATTTTTTTGATATTTCTAAACTTGTATCTTCTTTATTAACTTGACCCCTCATTTAGAAAAGTTGTTTTAAATATAATGAATTTTACCACTTTTTTTTTTTTTTAGAACGGTAAAATGACCCCTTGTTTTAGGGACAGGCCCTCATTTAAGGGCACTCATAATGGGGGAGGGGGGGTCCCAACCTGTTTGTTGGTCTTTGTGAAAAAAGAAAAGTGCATTTAATTGAATACAAACATAAAATATATTACTATTTATTATATTTATGGTAGTGCTGCATCATTGAGTTTTGTCAATCAGCCATGCTTTTATCCTTAAGCTGTGTAAGAACCTGCTTGCAGATGAAAATTGACATTCCATGTTCACGATGAAAACAGCAAAATCTAGCATGTTAGAATAATCTTCAGAGAAAATGTTTTTGATTGGCTTATTTTTGGAATAAATTAATTTTGTAATCAATTCTTTAGCTACATACAAAATTGCCAGTATTTTGAGACATGTAGCCAGATTTACATGTTTGTCAGTTTGTAATACATGTTTTTAATGTAAATTCATGGTAATTCATCTTTCTACAAATTTTCAGAACATTTGAAGCATTTTGAAAATTTTGAAATTTTTGATGTTTCCATGGCAACGACAGCCATTTTTGAAATTCCAACTTCAAATTCTGCTTCTTATAAAACTTCACAGTAATGATGAGCAACATTGGTTTATGTGGAATTTGGCGTTGGAATTTCGAAAATGTCTGCCGTTACCATGGAAACAATGCAAAACAGGTCAAAATGCTCCAAAAACTTCAGGGTTTGGTGAATAATTTTGGTATGCCTTAATTTAGAATCATCTAATTTTCATACAATACAGTTTTCAACTATACTAGAACACACCCGTGATATCGCGGGTCCGTGACTGATATATAACTATGCGTATATCTTATTTTAGTATTGGTATTGTCATCTGATAAAGTCATGCCGATTATAACATGTATAAGGTACACAGTTTTCTCTGCTTTCAAAATCTTTCTGTTTAAACCCGTCGACCTGGAACCTTCAATTATTGGTAATATTAATAATTTGGAAAACAAAAGGGCCTGGAATGGAGTATTTTTTACTCAACAGTATACAGCAAAATTCTAAATACACTGTTTGGTGGTGCGCCTGTCAGATGCGGAACGTACAGATAAGGTAATAGGTAACAGGTGAATATACTATTGGTATCGGTGTCGGACTCGATCCGGAACTTCTTAATTATTGGCAATATTAATTACGTGGAGAACAAATGGGCCTAGAGTGGTGTAATTTTTAATCAACACCATTGTAGTATATTAGTTATATATAAAGTTGAATTCTTTGATTCATCGATTTTACGTGATGACGGCTGACAAATTGGACCTCGAAATTTTAGTATTATAGATACAGGTTTTGAATTATTTTGACAATCATTGGAACTACAATGTTACCATGGATACAGCAGCAAAAATTAAAAAAAAAATTCAAAATGCTTTAAACTTAATGAAACTTCACAATAATGTTGACTGTCATGTGTTGAAGCAGAATTTGAAGTTGGAATTTCCAAAATGGCTGCCGTTGCCATGGAAACATCAAAAATTTCAAAATTTTCAAAATGCTTCAAATGTTCTGAAATTGGTATAAAGATGAATTACCATGCATATATGTAAAAATCACTGTTTAAAATTGTTGAAATGGCTGCCACTTAGTGGCAATGGGGGGAAGGGTGACATTTGCTATTGCTTGCAATGGCAAATCTAGTTATTATGTCACCCGATCGACAATGTCGGGTGACATATTGCTTTTCCTCTGTTTCTTTTTTCCCTATTTAAGTCACCAAAACGGAGTTTTTGGCGACTTATTGTTTTTGTCCCGTTTCTTATTATGGCACCCTCAACGGAGTTGGGGTGACATACTGTTATTCTACGTTTCTTTTTTTTCTTATTATGGCACCCTCAACGGAGTTGGGGTGACAAATTGTTATTCTACGTTTCTTTTTTTTTCTTATTATGGCACCCTCAACGGAACCCTCAACGGAGTTGGGGTGACATATTGTTATTGTTCGTTTCTTTTTTTTTCTTATTACGTCACCCGATCGACAATGTCGGGTGACATATTGCTTTTCCTCTGTTTCTTTTTCCGTATTATTATGGCACCCTCAACGGAGTTGGGGTGACGTATTGTTATTCTACGTTTCTTTTTTTTCTTCTTATTATGGCACCCTCAACGGAGTTGGGGTGACATATTGTTATTGTTCGATTCTTTTTTTCTTCTTATTATGGCACCCTCAACGGAGTTGGGGTGACATATTGTTATTGTTCGATTCTTTTTTTCTTCTTATTATGGCACCCTCAACGGAGTTGGGGTGACGTATTGTTATTCTACGTTTTTTTTTTTTCTTATTATTATTATTATAACTCAACGGAGTTGGGGTGACATATTGTTATTGTTCGTTTCTTTTTTATGGCACCCTCAACGGAGTTGGGGTGACATATTGTTATTGTTCGTTTCTTTTTGTCTTATTATGGCACCCTCAACGGAGTTGGGGTGACGTATTGTTATTCTACGTTTCTTTTTTTTTCTTATTATGTCACCCTGACGGAGGTCGGGTGACATATTGTTATTGTACGATTCTTTTTATGGCACCCTCAACGGAGTTGGGGTGACATATTGTTATTCTACGTTTCTTTTTTTTATTATTATTTTTCTTCCACTATTTTTGTCCGGAGCAGTTCTCAGAATAGAATGGACCAAAGTTGATGGAAGTATGGTATAATGTTGACCACCATGCGAAGTTGTACCTCTGACTTTGGAATGGTCAAGATGGCCACCGTTACCATGGAAACAGAAAAAATGCGAAAAACATCAAAGTGTTCTTAATTGAAAAAAACTTCACAGGAATGGTAACTGGCATGTGCTGATTTACAGTTTGACTTCGGAATTTTCAAAATGGCCGCCGTTACCATGGAAACTGCAAAAATGTCAAAAAATTCAAAAAGCTCCAAAATTTATGAAACTTTAAAAAGATGTTAATTTGCAAGTACAGATGCACTCTTTGACTGAGGAATTTTCAAAATGGCTGCCGTTACCATGGCAATGGGGGAAGGGTGCCATCCGTTATTGCTAGCAATTACAAATCTAGTTATGGCACCCTCAACGGAGTTGGGGTGACATACTGTTATTCTACGTTTCTTTTTTTTCTTATTATTTTTCTTGCACAAATTTTGTCCGCGCGAGTTCTTGGAATCCAATGGACCAATGTTGATGGAACTCTTCTATAATGAGGACCCCCATGTGAAGTTGTGCACCTTGCTATGGAATGGTAAAAAATGGCCGTCGTTTCCATGGAAACAGCACAAATGCGAAAAAAATCAAAGTGTTCCAAATTGGAAGAAACTCCACAGGAATGTTCACTGGCATGTGCTGATTTCCAGTTTGACTTTGGAATTTTCAAAATGGCTGCCGTTACCATGGAAACAGCTAAAATATCAAAAATTCTAACTCTTTCGTTATAAGATCCAACTGGATGAAACTTTATGAAAATGTTCTCCAGTATGCCAAGATGTCAAGACAATATTTGGATAGTTCAAAATGGCCGCCGTTGTCATGGAAACTGGGGCCAAGTTTTGCATTGACCCTATGGAAAAATGCATAAAATCAGCATTTTCTCAGAGAATAGTGCACCAAAGTAAATGAAACTGTATCGATATATAACATGACATGTGGCAATGAGATGTCTGCTTTTAGAATTTTGGAATTATCTACTGTAACCATGGTTGCAGCACAAATGTTCAAAATTTCCAAAAAAAATAAAGTGCTGCAAACTGGATGAAACTTTACATGAATAGTGACTGACATGTGCGGAATTGCATTTTGAAGTTGGAATTTCCAAAATGGCCGCCGTAACCATGGAAACAGCAAAATTGTCCAAAATTTCAAAATGCTCCAAACTTAATGAAATTTTGCAAAAATGATGACTTGCAGGTGTAGATGCACTCTTTGACTTTGGAATTTCCAAAATGGCTGCCGTTCGCCTGGCAATGGGGGAACGAGGGTGCCATTCGTTATTGCAAGCAATTACAAATCTAGTTATGTCACCCGATCGACAATGTCGGGTGACATATTGCTTTTCTTATGTTTCTTTGTTATTATGTCACCCGATCGACAAAGTCGGGTGACATATTGCTTTTCCTCTGTTTCTTTTTCCCTATTATTATTATTATTATTATTATTATTATTTTTCTTCCACCTAATTTTGTCCGGCAGTTTTCTCAGAGCTAAAGGAACCAATCTGAATGATAGTGCACTATAACAAGGAACCCTGACTTACCTGTTGCTTTCCGGTATTGGAACTAAAAAAATGGCTGCCATCACCATGGAAACGAAAAAATGGTGAAAAAATATAATTTTAGAGTTAAGGGAATTGTTTGAGAATGCTTAAGCTTAAAATCTTTAGATTTTAATACAATGTAGGTGCTCACTATACACTGGTTTTGGGATGATTTTGGCAATCATTGGAACTGCTATGTTGCCATGGATACTACACCAAAAATTTCCAAAATATGGAAATGCTCTAAATTTAATGAAACTTCACAGTAACGATGAGCAACATTGGTAGAGGTGGAATTTGGCGTTGGAATTTCAAAATGTCTGCCGTTTCCATGGAAACAATGCAAAAATGGTCAAAATGGTCCAAAAACACCTGAAAGTGGCATTTACTTTCTTAAAAGGGTAGGTCAAATCCATTGAAACTCTGATGGTATGTTCCCTCCCATGTACCAATGTGGTATCTGCCATTAGAAATTTGGAATGGTCTGTGTAACCATAGAAACCAGCCAAAATGTCAAAAATTTCAAAAATTTCAAAATGCTCAAAAAGTAATGAAACTTACTATGATTGTTGACTGTCAAGTCTGCATGAAACTTTTGAAGTCGGAATTTCCAAAATGGCTACTGTTGCCATGGAAACTGGAAAAATGTTAAATATTTTCAAAATGCTCCAAACTTAATGAAACTTAATAATATTGTAAACTGGCATGTATAGATGAGACTTTTGACTTTGAATCTTTCAAAATGGCTGCCGTTGCCATGGAAACGTTTTGTCATGTTTTTAAAAATGATCTAAATGTACTGAAAATTTACAGAAAAATGTATACAGCCATGCAAATATGTGCATTCACTGTTAAAAGTGTTTGAAATGGCTGGGAAGAGTCTTTATGGGGAACTCATACCCAAATTTTCTTTTACGGCATTATTTAGATTTTCCCCGTTCAGCATGGATCACAGTTAATTTATCTACTAACCTTCATTATATCTCCTTTTTCAGCATACTTATATCGGGCAGATGCCCCCCAGACCTGGCGGGAAAGCCAGGGTCAGGGGAACCCCTGCCCAATATTTTTTGAGGGGTGTCTATAAATATGTGTAATAGGCATTTCCAGCAATTTGCAGGCCCTTAGGGTCACTATTAAACTTATCTTAAGTCTTGATGGGTAACTACCCAAATTTTCTTTTTCAACATTATTTAGATTTCCCCGGTCAGCATGGATCACAGTTAATTTATCTACTAACCTTCATTATATCTCCTTTTTCAGCATACTTATATCGGGCAGATGCCCCCCCAGACCTGGCGGGAAAGCCAGGGTCAGGGGAACCCCTGCCCAATTTTTTTTGAGGGGTGTCTATAAATATGTGTAATGGGCATTTCCAGCAATTTGCAGGCCCTTAGGGTCACTATTAAACCTTATCTTAAGTCTTGATGGGTAACTACCCAAATTTTCTTTTTCAGCATTATTTAGATTTCCCCCCTCTAAATATTCCTTATATATTCCTTTTCGTCTGGTCAGAATGAGGAATTTACTGTTGTCACCTTGGTCCTCCTTCTTACAAAGTTCAACTCTTGTCGTCTTTTTGGCTGTACCGGATGATTAGAATACACAGCCATGTCTAGTCAGGATCAGAATTTTATTGTTGTCACTTTGGTCCTCCTGTGTAAAGACGTTAAATTGTTATTGTCTGTTTGGCTGTATGGGATGATTAAAATACACAGACACGTTTTGTCAGAACAGGTAATTCAATTGTTGTCACATTGCACCTTTAAGAGTTAGGATGTAAAACACTTGTCTGTTTGGTTATACGATGTAAAACCCTTGTCCGTTTGGCTGTACAGTATGCTTTCAATACACAGCTACGTCTGCTTAGAATGGGGAATTTAATTGTTATCAGGTTGATCCTCCATCATGGGAAAATAAACCCTTGTCGTCTGTTTGGCTGTATGGGATGTATAAGTACACAGCCACGTCGAATCAGAATGGGAGATTTTAATTTAGTGTCACTTTGATCGTGCTCCGTATGGACGTGATACCCTTGTCGTCTGTTTGGCTGTATGGGATGATTAAAATACACAGCCATGTCTAGTCAGGATGAGAATTTTATTGTTGTCACTTTGGTCCTCCTGCGTAAAGACGTTACATTCTTGTCGTCTGTTTGGCTGTAAGGGATGCTTAAAATACACAGACACGTTTCGTCAGAACAGGTAATTTAATTGTTGTCACATTGCACCTTTAATAGTTAGGATGTAAAACCCTTGTCTGTTTGGTTATACGATGTAAAACACTTGTCTGTTTGGTTATACGATGTAAAACCCTTGTCCATTTGGCTGTACAGTATGCTTTCAATACACAGCTACGTCTGCTTAGAATGGGGAATTTAATTGTTATCAGGTTGATCCTCCATCATGGGAAAATAAACCCTTGTCGTCTGTTTGGCTGTATGGGATGTATAAGTACACAGCCACGTCTAATCAGAATGGGAGATTTAATTTAGTGTCACTTTGATCGTGCTCCGTATGGACGTGATACCCTTGTTGTCTGTTTGGCTGTAGGGGGATGCCTAAATACACAGCCATGTCTAGTCAAAATGGAGAATTCAATTGTCACTTTTATCTTCTTCCTTTAGAAAACTTATATTTTCGTCGTCTGTTAGGCTGCACGGGATGCTTAAAATACATAGCCATGTCAAGTCACAATAGGGAATTAAATTGTTGTCACTTTGGTCCTCCTCGGTAAAGACGTGAAATTCTTGTCGTCTGTTTGGCTGTACGGGATGCTTAAAATACACAGCAACATCTGGTCAGAACGGGGAATTTAATTGTCGTCATTTTGCACCTTTAAACGTT
The DNA here is from genome assembly GCF_963676685.1 of Mytilus edulis. NCBI lineage: Eukaryota > Metazoa > Mollusca > Bivalvia > Mytilida > Mytilidae > Mytilus > Mytilus edulis. The sequence continues at coordinate 67,366,697 of NC_092345.1, read as the reverse complement.
AGGATGTAAAACCCTTGTCTGTTAGGCTGTATAGGATGTTTTAAATACATAGCCACGTCTGGTCAGAATGAGGAATTTACTGTTGTCACCTTGGCCTTCCTTCTTTTCAAAGTTCAACTCTTGTCGTCTTTTTGGCTGTACGGGATGATTAAAATACACAGCCAGGTCTAGTCAGGATCAGAATTTTATTGTTGTCACTTTGGTCCTCCGGCGTAAAGACGTTAAATTTTTATCGTCTGTTTGGCTGTATGGGATGATTAAAATACACAGACACGTTTTGTCAGAACAGGTACTAATAATTCAATTGTTGTCACATTGCACCTTTAAGAGTTAGGATGTAAAACACTTGTCTGTTTGGTTATACGATGTAAAACCCTTGTCCGTTTGGCTGTACAGTATGCTTTCAATACACAGCTACGTCTGCTTAGAATGGGGAATTTAATTGTTATCAGGTTGATCCTCCATCATGGGAAAATAAACTCTTGTCGTCTGTTTGGCTGTATGGGATGTATAAGTACACAGCCACGTCGAATCAGAATGGGAGATTTTAATTTAGTGTCACTTTGATCGTGCTCCGTATGGACGAGATACCCTTGTTGTCTGTTTGGCTGTAGGGGGATGCCTAAAATACACAGCCATGTCTAGTCAAAATGGGGAATTCAATTGTCACTTTTATCCTCTTCCCTTAGGAAACTTATATTCTCGTCGTCTATTTGGCTGCACGGGATGCTTAAAATACATAGCCATGTCAAGTCACAATAGGGAATTAAATTGTTGTCACTTTGGTCCTCCTCGGTAAAGACGTGAAATTCTTGTCGTCTGTTTGGCTGTACGGGATGCTTAAAATACACAGCAACATCTGGTCAGAACGGGGAATTTAATTGTCGTCATTTTGCACCTTTAAACGTTAGGATGTAAAACCCTTGCCTGTTAGGCTGTATCGGATGATTAAAATACACAGACACGTTTTGTCAGAACAGGTAATTCAATTGTTGTCATATTGCACCTTTAAGAGTTAGGATGTAAAACACTTGTCTGTTTGGTTATACGATGTAAAACCCTTGTCCGTTTGGCTGTACAGTATGCTTTCAATACACAGCTACGTCTGCTTAGAATGGGGAATTTAATTGTTATCAGGTTGATCCTCCATCATGGGAAAATAAACCCTTGTCGTCTGTTTGGCTGTATGGGATGTATAAGTACACAGCCACGTCGAATCAGAATGGGAGATTTAATTTAGTGTCACTTTGATCGTGCTCCGTATGGACGTGATACCCTTGTCGTCTGTTTGGCTGTACGGGATGATTAAAATACACAGCCATGTCTAGTCAGGATGAGAATTTTATTGTTGTCACTTTGGTCCTCCTGCGTAAAAACGTTATATTCTTGTCGCCTGTTTGGCTGTATGGAATGCTCAAAATACACAGACACGTTTCGTCAGAACAGGTAATTTAATTGTTGTAACATTGCACCTTTAAGAGTTAGGATGTAAAACCCTTGTCTGTTTGGTTATACGATGTAAAACACTTGTCTGTTTGGTTATACGATGTAAAACCCTTGTCCGTTTGGCTGTACAATATGCTTTCAATACACAGCTACGTCTGCTTAGAATGGGGAATATAATTTTTATCAGGTTGATCCTCCATCATGGGAAAATAAACCCTTGTCGTCTGTTTGGCTGTATGGGATGTATAAGTACACAGCCACGTCGAATCAGAATGGGAGATTTTAATTTAGTGTCACTTTGATCGTGCTCCGTATGGACGTGATACCCTTGTCGTCTGTTTGGCTGTATGGGATGATTAAAATACACAGCCATGTCTAGTCAGGATGAGAATTTTATTGTTGTCACTTTGGTCCTCCTGCGTAAAGACGTTACATTCTTGTCGTCTGTTTGGCTGTAAGGGATGCTTAAAATACACAGACACGTTTCGTCAGAACAGGTAATTTAATTGTTGTCACATTGCACCTTTAATAGTTAGGATGTAAAACCCTTGTCTGTTTGGTTATACGATGTAAAACACTTGTCTGTTTGGTTATACGATGTAAAACCCTTGTCCATTTGGCTGTACAGTATGCTTTCAATACACAGCTACGTCTGCTTAGAATGGGGAATTTAATTGTTATCAGGTTGATCCTCCATCATGGGAAAATAAACCCTTGTCGTCTGTTTGGCTGTATGGGATGTATAAGTACACAGCCACGTCTAATCAGAATGGGAGATTTAATTTAGTGTCACTTTGATCGTGCTCCGTATGGCCGTGATACCCTTGTTGTCTGTTTGGCTGTAGGGGGAAGCCTAAAATACACAGCCATGTCTAGTCAAAATGGAGAATTCAATTGTCACTTTTATCTTCTTCCTTTAGAAAACTTATAATATTTTCGTCGTCTGTTTGGCTGCACGGGATGCTTAAAATACATAGCCATGTCAAGTCACAATAGGGAATTAAATTGTTGTCACTTTGGTCCTCCTCGGTAAAGACGTGAAATTCTTGTCGTCTGTTTGGCTGTACGGGATGCTTAAAATACACAGCAACATCTGGTCAGAACGGGGAATTTAATTGTCGTCACTTTGCACCTTTAAACGTTAGGATGTAAAACCCTTGTCTGTTAGGATGTATCGAATGTTTTAAATACATAGCCACGTCTAGTCAGAATGAGGAATTTAATTTTGAATTGTTATCAAGTTGATTCTCTTCGGAAAGATGTAAAACTCTCGTCTGTTTGGCTATATAGGAAGTATAAGTTCACAGACGTCTAATCATAATGGGAGGTTTTATTATTGCCACTTTCATCGCCCTCTGTAAGGACGTACAATCCTTGTCATCTGTTTGGCTGAACAGGATGTTTAAAATACACAACCACGTTCAGTGAGGATGGGTAAGATCAAATAATTTTTTGTAAATCTTGAAATTTATACAAATTAAAATTTATGAAACATGCATGAAAACCAAATGCAGATTGAAATATTCATCCAAATTGAAACAAAAGCGTCTTTAGAGTAAAAGCCAGATAGCTTGCAGTTTAAGGTTTTTTGTTGTTGCTGAATCATACTATATATGATCAGTAACTATTTATTGTAACATTAATATCATTTTAAAAACAATCAAAACTCTCTGTAGAGAACACGTGTTTATTAAATGCAAACCACTGATATGGATTTGCAACAAAGTATACACACGCTGAACGATGAAATATTGTTACATTCTCAATATGTACAGGAATTTCACTTGCCATTAGAATATCATGATATGCAAACCACTGATATGGATTTGCAACAAAGTATACACACTCTGAAGGATGAAATATTGTTACATTCTCAATATGTACAGGAATTTCACTTGCCATTAGAATATCATGATAATAAAACTGATTCTATAAGCAGTTGTTGTTATTCTACTTTACATACATCTGACAAGTATAAACTCAACAAGGCTGTATCAGCACTTAAAGACGAAGTATGTTATCAGTCTACTATCATTCGTGATTTTAACCTGCCATTCAAAGACTTGGTTGACGAACGGGAATTACAGCAAAAATATGAAGCTCGGCTTGATGTCAGTAGAATTACACCAAACATAGAAAAATGTTCGAAACCTCAAAAGAAGAGTAAGCAAAACAAATCTACAAGAATGTCTAGAGTAAAAGACAAAGAACGAAAAAGGAAGCAAAGAAATTTGAAAAAGCAGCTTGAAATTCCCTGTGAAACGTCACAACCTATTGATGAGGATCTTTATGAAACAAAATGGCAGAAAATGTATACTGAAAACGTTTCTTATAGAGAACACAAAAAATCATACAGTGAAGAGAAATACAATTTAGATCTACAAAATAAACAAGTAAAGATAGATCAAATTAAAACTAAATATAGACAGGATATAAAATTTCAGCAAGAAGTGAGGGATAGAAGTAATAAGAAATATCAGTCTGATACCAAGTTCAAGGAAGAAGTGAAGGATAGAAGTAAAATGAAATACCAGTCTAATGAAGAATTTCAAAGAGCAGTCAAAGAAAGGAGCAAAACTAAATATCATTTAAATAAACCATTCCAAACTACCTTAAAAGAAAGAAGTATAACCAAATATCTCCTGAATAAAAAATTCAAACAAGCAGTGAAAGACAGAAGTAAATCCAAGTACCATGCAAATGAAGAATTTCAACAGACAGTGAAAGACAGAAGTAAATCCAAGTACCATGCGAATGAAGAATTTCAACAGACAGTGAAAGAAAGAAGTAAATCCAAGTACCATGCAAATGAAGAATTTCAACAGACAGTGAAAGAAAGAAGTAAATCCAAGTACCATGCAAATGAAGAATTTCAACAGACAGTGAAAGAAAGAAGTAAATCCAAGTACCATGCAAATGAAGAATTTCAACAGGCAGTGAAAGAAAGAAGTAAAACGAAATACAGATTGAATATACAATTTCAAAAAGCAATGAGTAAAGCAAGTAGACACAAGTATGCTTTTGATAGAACATTCCGAGAACAGAAAAAGACTTTGACTCGATTGAGGTATAGACAGAATGTGCTTCTCAGAGAAAAATACAAACGTAGACTACGTCAACAGTACAAATATGAGATGCTAATAATGCGACAAAAAAAGATATCCATGATACTACAGAGACGTTTAAACAAAAAACAGTATCGTGATGATATTGCAAATTATTTTCGACAGCAAGTTAGAGATGGGCCAAGATATGTATGTTCAGTTTGTCACAAGTTTAAGTTCAGAAAACAGGTTGTTGTATGTGACAAACTAAAATACTCAAAAAAAGGTGATAAAAGCATAGCAATGGCAAATCAATGCATAACTCAGCAATTCCATACCACTTGTTCCGATCAATGTCAAAGCAGCTGTGAAACCATATTTCATAAACAATGGATTTGTTTTACCTGTCATTACCACCTTCTGAAAGGACAAATGCCAGCCGATGCCTTTGCCAATGGTCTACAATTGCCACCTATTCCAGATGAACTTAACTCCTTAAATAAGTTGGAAAAACAACTAATCTCTGTAAGGATTCCCTTCATGAAAATTATACAGCTACCAAAAGGAAATCAGAAAGGATTTATAGGCCCATGTGTTTCAATTCCAACTGACATTGAGAAGACCACCAATGTTCTTCCTAGATCTGAAAATGAAGCTGAACTCATCAGATGCAAACTTAAAAGGAAACTTGAATATAAAGGTTATTGTCAGTATGAATTTGTTAGTCGAAAGAAAATATGCAAAGGATTGGAATATTTACAGCAAAACAATCCATATTATCATGATAAATTACTGAATGACAAATGGATAGAACATATTCCTTCAGATTTTAAAGATCTCGTTACTGAAGAGGCAGAACTTACTGAAGTTTTACCAGAGGAACATGCTAAAGATGACAAAAATCACGACGATGAAGACATTTCATTTAAAGACAAAGGCTTACCCTCAGACACTTGCCTTCAACCTGTTGATTTAGGACAGGAAATTCTCGACCAACATTTCGAAGACATCTTTTGTGTTGCACCAGGTGAAGGCAATACACCTGTCAGCATGTTGCAAGAACATGGCAACGAAGCAATGTCATTTCCTGTTCAATTTCCAGAGGGATCTTTTGGATCATATGATGCAAAGAGACTAGTTCCACTAACAAGATCAAGATATTTCCATGCTCGCCTTTTTAACGCTGACACCCGATTTTCCGGTGACACATCATACATATTCTATGCCCAGTACCTTTCAGAACTTGAGCAGGTCATATCAAAAGTCTCAATAGCATTGCGCAAAAGTAGTGGAAAAGATAAAACGGGAAATATTATTACAGCAAGAATGCTTACAGATAAAAACCAACTTAAAAGGCTGTTAACAACTGATCAAGGATATAAATTTATGACACCAATCAGAGGTACACCTCCATATTGGCAGGCAACACTCCGTGATTTAATGGCTAGTATACGCCAACTAGGAATACCTACCTGGTTTGCAACCTTCTCTGCGGCTGACTTCAGATGGAAAGAAACACTCCAAGTACTTCTTGAGCAACAAAAAAGCACACAATCTTTGGAGGATCTTGACTGGACTGGTAAATCAGAACTATTACAGTATAACCCAGTAATGAGCGCTGTGATGTTTGATCACAGATTTAATACATTCCTTAAAGAAATTCTAATAAAAAAATATATCATTGGTAATGTTAAGGACCATTTTCATAGGATTGAGTTCCAACAACGCGGCTCTCCACATGCCCATTGCCTTTTTTGGATTAAAGATGCGCCATTACTCGACACACATGATGACAAGGAAGTGTGTGATTTTGTTGACAGTTACGTAACTTGTGATTTACCTAGTGAATCCGCTGACCCTGAATTGCACGAAATAGTGAGCAGTGTACAGCAGCACAGCAAAAAACACTCTAAATCATGTGCAAAAAAAGGGACTGAATGCAGGTTCAATTTCCCACGACCACCGTCAACGAATACATTTATTTCTCGCTCTTCAACTCAATCAGGACCTTCAGTACAAAAACCATCAAAAGAAAGAATTTCCTTTGCAAAAGACATACTACTCAGGCTATGGAAGACTGTCAACAATACCAATATAGAGAATATTACAACGGAAAACCTGTTTATTGCAGCTGGAATAACTCAGGAAGAATTTGAAACTGCTTCAAACGTTCTGACAAAGCGAACTACTGTTACTATAAAACGTAAACCTGCTGATATATGGATCAATCAGTACAACCCTACCTTATTACGTTGTTGGAATGCAAACATGGATCTGCAGTACATTACTGATGCTTATTCATGTGTTATGTACATTATCTCCTATATTTCAAAAGCAGAGAGAGAAATGGGCTTAGTCTTGGAAAATGCCAGAAAAGAAGCAGCAGAAGGTAATTGTGATGCTCAGGATGCCATGAAAAAAATCGGAGGGGCATACTTCCGCCAGCGGGAAGTGAGCGCACAAGAGGCTACGTATAGGGCATGTGGTCTTCATCTGAAGGAGTCATCAAGAAAGGTTCAGTTTCTTCCTGTAGGTGACAATCAAGTGAAAATGAGCTTGCCGCTCAATATCATACAAATGAAGGCCAATCAGTCAGATCACAGTATCTGGATGCATTCGTTGTATGATAGATACAAGGCTCGCCCAGTAAGCTTTCAGTTTGATATTCTCTGTTATGCTTCATTTTCATCTGATTATCGTGTTCTGTCACCTTCTCAAATTCCGAAAAAAACTTCACAATATGTATTTGAACTGCAGAATGATCTTGGATACATTCGAAAACATTCTCGAACAGACTCGGCCATTGTAGCATATCCAAGATTTTCTAAAATCAAGAATCCGGAGTTATATTTTAAATCAAGCCTACAACTTTTTTTACCGCATAGATTTGATGACCAGTTAAAACCTCTCAAATTCAAAACCTATCAGGAAATGTATTTAAATGGAGCAGTTTCTCTTGACTCATCAAAGGAACCACAGCAAGTTAAAACTATTGTCGAATCAAACAGACATTTATTTGAACAAAATGCAGATGAATTAGATGAAGCGCAGGATTTATTAGAGAAACAAGGACCCCTTGAAGATGCATGGGCATTGATTGCGCCAGAATCGGAGGCTGAACGTTTAGAAGCACAGGTGGAGAAGGAACACCTTGATGATGAAGATGGTTCAGAAATACCAGATTTAGACATTTTAAACAAAAAAGTCAGAAAAGGAACAGATTTTGAAGTTAGGCAAAGCATATTTACTTGTCAGCAAATACAACACCTATTGCGACAACTAAATATAGAACAGAAAAGAGTGTTTTATCAGATCAGACAGTGGTGCCTAGATAAAGTGAATGGCAAAAATCCACACCCTTTTAAAGTTTTTATCAATGGGGGTGCTGGTACAGGTAAAAGCCACTTAATTAAGTGCTTGTGTTATGAGACAAACAAAATTTTATCTCCACATGCACCTAATCCAGATGATATTGTTGTTCTTATCACTGCACCAACAGCAACTGCTGCTTTTAATATTGGTGGAACAACTCTTCATCAAGCCTTTTCACTCTCAAAATCACTGCCGTTTCCTTATATTTATAAACGAGATGATGAAATAAACAAGCTTCGCACTAAACTTCAGAACCTTCAAATATTGATTATTGACGAAATATCCATGGTTGGTCAACGTGTCCTCCTGTATATCAGTGAGCGACTTCGTCAAATCAAGCAAAGTGGAAATGCTCTTTTTGGGAACATATGTGTCATTGCAGTGGGAGATTTCTACCAGCTTCCACCTGTGAAACAAAAGTGTCTCTACGATCTGAGACCAGAACACTTTTTCCCATTATGGAGTTTAAATTTTTCACTGGTAGAATTAAATCAGATCATGCGACAGAAGGAGGATTCTGAGTTTGCTCAATTATTGAATAGGTTACGTGTCAAGAAGAAAACTGAACATCTGCTCCCTCGTGATCTATCTGTATTAAAATCTTGTATGCAGCATTCAGTTCCATTAGATAGTTTGCACATTTTTGCTACTAACAAAGAGATTGATTCTCACAACAGCAAGATGATAGACAAAGTATGTGAAGAAACAGTAACAATAATCCGAAGACAGGTGAGCTTATTCTCAGACCTGCACCATATGACAGTACACATGATTATTTATCACCACAATTGCTTATTGGACCAAACGCCCGAGTAATGCTTACAAGAAATATTGATATTACAATAGGTTTGGTCAATGGAGTAATTGGAACTGTCATAAGCATATTACCTGGCCAAAAAGGTTCGTCATTGCCGCATGCTATTAAAGTGCTGTTTGACAATGAAAACATTGGACGGAAACCTATCACATCCTCACATTCCACAGAACATATACCAATTGATATTACACCAATTGAAGAGAGCTTGAGGAAAAATGCTGTCAGATATCAATTTCCATTACAGTTAGCATGGGCCTGCACTACCCATAAAGTGCAGGGAATAACCACTGACAAAGCAGTTATCTCAATGAAGAACATTTTTGCTGCTGGAATGGCTTATGTTGCTCTCAGTCGTGTGAAATCAAAAGATGGTCTTCTTTTACAAGACCTGGATGAAGACAAGATCTACTGCACTGAGCAGATATCAACTGCACTACAAAGGATGCCTAAGTATTTAGTCGAACAACATTATGATCAGAACTTTAAGCAAAATCAATTACGTATATTGCTACATAATATTCAAGGGTTAATTCCACATATTGAAGACCTGCAGGCAAATAGTGATATTCAAAATGTGAATTTTATTTGTTTGACAGAGACCTGGATGGAATCAAATTCTGTTTCACCGAATCTAACCAATTTCAATCTGATACATAAACCAAGATCTTCCTCATATTCATCAGCAAAAGGTATTTTTGAAGACCTCAGCAACAAAAAACATGGTGGTGTTGGTATTTATGTTCGAAATCAGCAGCAGTATACTCAATTAACATTTGAATCTTGTAATATTGAATGTGTTGGTTTGAGAATTGAAAATATCAAAACCAACATAGTTGTCATTTATAGACCAGAATCATATACAACATCTATATTCTTGGAACAGTTACAACAGCTTCTTGTAGCCATACCACAAGACGATGGATCAACAATAGTTCTGGGAGATTTTAATGAAGACATTCTAAAATCTAATTCAGCAATAGAGATGTTCATGAAACAATTTGGATTCATGCAAATAATGCATAACCCAACAACTGATGGAGATACCCTCATTGACCATGTATATGTACGCGGAAAATTGCAAATTTCGTTGGACACTATACAAACATATTATAGTTATCACAACATGGTGCTATTGCAAATTCCTGTTGATTAAATAGCCTTAAAATCAATCCAGTTTCTCTATGATTATCAACTTATTCCATGCTGCATCGCATATACGAGGCTTATTCAAAGTGGCAAAGTCCCAGTTTCAGATTCAATGGTTTGAGTACACTTTATCGTGGTCGAAATGTAAATAGTCTTTTGGAAACCATTGTTCATTTGTTTTAAACGCGTGATGGAATGGATGAATGATTTGAGTTCACTTTATCGTGTTTGAAATGTAAATAGTCTTTTTGAAACCATTATTCATTTGTTCTAAACGCGTGATGGAAAAGGTGAATGATTTGAGTACACTTTATCATGTTTGAAATGTAAATAGTCTTTTTGAAACCATTGTTCATTTGTTTTAAACGCGTGATGGAAAAGGTGAATGACTTGAGTTTACTTTATCGTGTTTGAAGTGTAAATAGCCTTTTTGAAACCATTGTCTATTGTTTTTAACGGCTGCTTGAAAAGTTGAATGATTTTAGTTCACTTTATCATGTTTGAAATGTAAATAGTCTTTTTGAAACCATTGTTGATTTCTTTTAAACGCGCGATGGAAAAGGTGAATTATTTGAGTTTACTTTATCATGTTTGAAATGTAAATAGTCTTTTTGAAACTTTCGTGCAGTGTTTTAACGCCTGCTTGAAAAGGTGAATGATTTGAGTTCACTAAATTGTGTTTGAAATGTAAATAGTCTTTTTGAAACCATTGTCAAGTGTTTTAATGGCTGATTGAAATGTGTCTGATTTTATTTCCCTAATCTTGTTTGAAATGTAAATAGTCTTTTTGAAACCATTGTCCATTTTTTTTAAACGCGTGAAGCAAAAAGGTGAATAATTTCAGATCACTTTGTCGTGTTTGAAATGTAAATAGTCTTTTTGAAACGATTGTTTTTTTGTTATTATGGCTGCTTGAAAAGCTGAATGACTAATAATCTTTTTGAAACCATTTTCGAGTGTTTCAACAGCTGATTGAAATGTGACCGATTTTATTTCCCTAATCTTGTTTGAAATGCTTGAAAATGTGAAAGATTGGAGTTCATTACATCGTATTTGAAATGTAAATAGTCTTTTTTAAACCATTGCTCATTGTTTTAACTGCTGCTTGCAAATGTGAATGATTTTAGTTACCTACTAGTGTTTGAAATGGTAATAGTCTTTTTGAAACCATTGTCCATTTTTTTTAAACGCGTGAAGCAAAAAGGTGAATAATTTGAGATCACTTTGTCGTGTTTGAAATGTAAATAGTCTTTTTGAAACGATTGTTTTTTTGTTATTATGGCTGCTTGAAAAGCTGAATGACTAATAATCTTTTTGAAACCATTTTCGAGTGTTTCAACAGCTGATTGAAATGTGACCGATTTTATTTCCCTAATCTTGTTTGAAATGCTTGAAAATGTGAAAGATTGGAGTTCATTACATCGTGTTTGAAATGTAAATAGTCTTTTTTAAACCATTGCTCATTGTTTTAACTGCTGCTTGCAAATGTGAATGATTTTAGTTACCTACTAGTGTTTGAAATGTTAATAGTCTTTTTGAAACCATTGTCCATAGTTTTAACTGCTGCTTGAAAATGTAAATGATTTGAGTTCCCTACTAGTGTTCGAAATGTAAATAGTCTTTTTGAAAACACTGCCCATTGTTTTAACACCTGCTTGAAAATGTGAATGATTTGAGTTCACAAAATTGTGTTTGAAATGTAAATAGTCTTTTTGAAACCATTGTCCGTAGTTATAACTACAGTTTGAAAATGTAAATGATTTCAGTTCCCTACTAGTGTTTGAAATGTGAATAGTCTTTTTGAAACCACTGTCCATTGTTTTAATACCTGCTTAAAACTGTGAATGATTTGAGTTCACAAAATAGTGTTTGAAATGTAAATAGTCGTTTTTGAAACCAGTGCCCATTGTTTAACTGTTGCTTGAAAATGTGAATGAATATATTTCACTTCATCGTATTTGAAATGTAAATAGTTTTGTTTAATTATTGCCCATTTTTCACTGCTGCTTCAAAATATGAAAGTTTCCAGTGCCATTATTGTCTTTCAAATGTACAAAGTCGTTGTGTAACCATTGCCCTTTGTTTTAACTGCTGCTTGAAAATGTAAATGTAATGAATTCCCTTATAGTGTTTAAAATGTAAAATAGTCTTTTTGAAACCATTAACGCGTTCTATTTGAAAAAGAGAAAATCTATTTTATTCTCTTTTTAGTGTGGTTTCAAGTTCGGTAAACAAAAAGATTGTCAACGTTTATTGTAAAAAACATCTTTATTTGAAGAAGCGAGGCGATTCAGTTGCTAAAAATTAGTGAAAATTTATCCAGAATTACACCTGATGTTAACTTTATATTCATGCAGCAACAAAGAATGATGAAACTCATTGAAATTTTTCCTCATCTATTATCATAATGAATTTAAAAATAAATGAAAATGGGGAAATATCCCCGGAATAAAATGACCTTTAGACTGGGGAAATATCCCAAGAAAAAAGACCTTCAGACTGGGGAAATATCCCCACTTTTCTTCAAATATAATTATCATGATTATAAGTTTGAGAAGTATGTGTAAGTAACTGTAATTAACATCATGAATAAAGTGGGGAAATATCCCCAAATTAAATATGACTTTCAATATGGTGATAAAAGAATACGAAATGGGGAAATTTCCCCATTAAATTACAAGTAGTGGGAAAACATCCATACAGGAAGACAACACATACGTGAACACTTAACAATATTGGGGAAATTTCCCCACATGAAAATAATCTTTAAAACAAGCTGTGTAATTGGTCATTTTCTATGTCGAAGAAATAAAAAATTGAATGGAATGGGGAAATGTCCCCATTATGTGTATTTATCCATTTCTACAGCATTTTGCAAAGATTTACTTTCCGTCTAAAAATGTCAATCTTGAATATAAAAATGACGAACATTTATCAGGTGAAGCTTGGAAAAGCAGTGTGATTCTCAATGCACTTTTCGACTGATTTTTTTTTATATTGCAAACAAGTCAAGCTAATGAAAATACTGCTTTAAATTCTTTTTGCAAAGTTAGATAGCGGGCCTTAGATTTGAAGGTCATAATTAACACTAACTAATGTACATGTGCAAGACTTTAAATGACTTTGAAACATTCAAATACGAAATAAAAGACGAATCTTGGTGATTCGCACTGTCCAGTGGGAAATAAATATGCATATTCAGGACAAGAACAAGTTAATGTAACATGAAAAATAACTTTACTTTTCACTTGAACCACACGCAGAGTCGGATTTTCAACAAGCTAATTCATAAAGGAGGAGTAAAAGATACCAGAGGGACATTCAAACTCATAAATCGAAAGTAAACTAACGCCATGGCTACAAAAGAAAAGACAAACAATAGTGAGGAAGAAACGTCAAAGAAATTAAAACCTACAAGCAACAGGCATCCCACCAAAAGCTTGGGGTGATCTCGGCAACTCCGAAAGGGAAGAAAATACTGCTTCACATGTGACAACCGTCACGTTGTTCATAAGATAACAGTCCACCGAAACGGACATAGCATTATCACTTCGAGCCAATCAATCCTTTGATCAAACTCCTTCATGCTGCGTGCTAAGCGGAGAAGCAACAAATACAAATTCTAAAGTCTCCGTTTTCATCCAGCTGGGTTCCAAACTACGACCTCTCGCATTCGGGGTGATCACGCTACCACGTATTCGTGTATCCATCAAATTAAAGGAAAGTAAACGAGATAGAAATCAATGTTTTTTCAAGAGAAAACATAATTACAAACTGTTTAATGTCAGTACAGCACAAGTAGAAAATTTAAACTCTTGAAAATTACATATTAAAGCATGCACATTATTTTGAATAAAACATAATTGTACTGTTGCTGTTGAAACCATATGTTGTTCAACTGCTAGGTAAAATAGCCACAACAAATATGATACCTCATGTATATGACAAATCAAATCAAAAAAGAAAATGAGTTCTATTAGTTCCTGTATTATAGAATAAAATATCTGTTTCTTTTGACATATATAGCCATATACATATGAGCTATATATGGTGCGTCTAGTTGTCATGTTCTTCGTATTTCCTGAAAATACATAAAAAAACAACGATTGATTTCGACCTTAAATGTTGTTAGTTGATGATTAAAGAAAAACAAATAAATATTATAAAGTAGTCAATTACCGATTTCAAGTTGAGTTTGCTAATAAAACGTCCAGATGTTTTGCTCAAATGAAAAATATTTAATTTGAAAAGAAGATAAATATTTAGTTTTCTCTTTAGCAAGCAAAGACAACGCGTTTGACATTTGATCCGTGAAGAGACATTTCCAGTCATTAATTCCACTTTCAATTTTTTCGATAAATATTTTGTCAAAAACTGGCGTGGATACTTTTGGTACACCCTTTGGCAATTCTACTTCACCTTTATCGTTCAACATGAACATTCCACTTGTTGAAATCTTCCAAGGCCCCGCATGATTGGATTTGTAACACAGTTTAATCTTATTAGATACTTCATCCATTGTAAATCTATAATGTAATGGCTTGATATGTTTCCGTACATCAGCAATAAATGGTTGAAGCCAGTTCCTAATATTGTATTGCCAAATTAAGTTGCTTGGATTTGGTAAGAGATCCAAAAGCTCAGGGATTTTTTCTGCGTCATTTCGACGGAGGGAATCTACTATTTTGCTGAAAACCGGCGTCAATATCCTCATGTGTGTGTCCAACATACAGAAAAGAAAGGTGAACCTGCAAAAAAAAATATTTTCATAAAAAATTCTATCAAATTTTATATTGATTTATATTTTAAAACTGTCCGCATTACGATTCTTGTATGTGCATTCTTTTGCTAATTGTTTTGACATTTCTCTGAAGCAATATTGCGACAGTCATGATAGTGGATGTATGTGGAGTATTTATATATTACACTTGATACATTATTTCAGGGACGGTGTTCCATATCATGAATTCAGTTAGTCTAAAAATACGACGGGTGTCCCTCGAGGAGCTGTTAACCGAGTTTTCCGGTGGTATTGGAGTTACTTTATATTTTTATGTAATGGTTTGTCTTAGTTGTTTTACTGTTGAATATTGAGATGATTTATTTTAATCGACTTTTCATTATGATTCTCCGTCGGTATATTTTCTCGCTTTATTATATCTTATTCATCGTGTTCATTTGGATACAGTTATTCATGTTAATACATAATGATACGACCCTTATAAAAATGGTAGGAGGAATCACCGATCAATTCAGTAGGAACAAGAATGTGTCCTCAGTACACGAATGCCCCACTCGCACTTTCATTTTCTTAAGTTTAAATTAGAAAATTAAAATTAGAAAGATTCTATCATAGGGAACATGTGTACTAAGTTTGAAGTTGATTGGACTTCAACTTCATCAAAAACTACCTTGACCAAAAACTTTAACCTGAAGCGGGACAGACGGACGAACGGACGGACGGACGAACGGACAAACGGACGCACAGACCAGAAAACATAATGCCCCTCTACTATCGTAGGTGGGGCATAAAAATACGTGTGTCCATTGTCATGATTGTATTCCCTGAATTTTTTTAGATAGGAATTCTATTATCTAACAGTAGTATGATTACTGTGGGCTATAAGATATCAAATGTTTACCTCTTGAAATACTTTCATGTGCACCAGTAACTCGCAAAACGATAAAACATATTTATTTTTGTTTTCCCGCCAGCAGTTGTCCGCTTGAATATACAATACTGGAGGCAACGTTCCACCCTGCAAAAATTATAATTCAAACCTTAAACATGTTATTTTATTTATCTTGCTCATTCATTACTTGATGTGTCAAAACAGGAGTTTGTTGTCCACTAAATAGCTGTAGCTGACTAAAATAATTGAAAGTATATAATACTGCCTTAGCAAGTACAGTATGTCCAATGAACATACACACCAATATGTGTTATTCCTCCCTACCGTGTTGCTTTTAGTTGTTTTGTCATCGTAGTTGTAATGTTTTCCCCCTTCTTGATGTGGTATGGTATATGCTATATTTGTAACATAACCGAATTAAACTTCGATATTAATTATGAAAAGACAAAATAATGGTTGAAATCCATGTTGCTTTTTGTATATCAAAATACATTGTATTAAGAATGTCCCAGACACCCGCAGAAGTCGACTTAAACACATACGTATGCATGTAAGCACATATAAATTTTTCATAGATTTTATATTCAATTATAATGCAAAATATTCTATAAGAATACTAAACCACCGAGGCTGTACCATTTTAGTAGGCTTGACTTCTAACAGATAACAAAAAAAAATGATATTTCTTTTTTTATGTCTCTTCATGATTAACCATGAACTTAATATGTAGTTCATCCTTAAAGTGGAAAAGTAAAGATAATCGGTTTAATAGATATTACTATCTAGTAATAGCATAATTTAGTCAGTCGTAATGTGAATCTTTTCAGTCAATATAATTATGTATGCGCAAAACTGATAATCTGTGTATCGCACTATTTCGGATCATTTCTACTGAGGGCTATTTGAAATTTTCTAGTTTTAATTGTTCTATATTTAATTTTGCATTGTTGTTTTGTAATATGTATAGCTGATTATGGACATTGATTTTACTCATTGTTGAAGGCTGTGTGGTGATCTATAATTGTAATTTTTGGTGGTATTGATCTCTTGTCACATTCCAGCACTCTGCAATGGTGGTTTCTATAAATTTATCATTTATGATTATGAAATACATGCTTTTCTATTTCAAATAAATCAATACAAGTAAAGGCAAAGGCAGAGATAATCGTGTGTAAAATAGCAGAACAAATGTGTCGTCAAATAAAATAATCATTGTAAATGACATTAAAACAATGACATGATTAAACAATTCCTAAATAATTAAATTAACCTATACTGAGCCAAAAAAGTTTAGCAACACTTTTTTTTTTAATTTTTTTTGGTTGTTTCTGGATTTTTTTTTAATAAACATCATTGATATAATCCTTAGTATTACCTGTATTTTTAAGCAGTCGTACTTTTTTCCAGGTGATTGATTTTGCGCCATTTTAGCTTTGCGCGTGTAATTGATGTTTTACCTTCTGTACCTGTACTTTTAAGACGAAATTTAATTTGTTTTTGCACTAACGTTCAGAAACACACCATTGGTAAGAAAAACACATAAACGTTTGAAAAAATTGCATGGGGCGTCAACCAGGCCTCTCCGAAAATGACCGTCAGATGGCTCTTGGAATGGTTGATGCTTGCATGAGTGTTACTGACGTAGTTGATCGATTTAATGTGCATAAGTCAACAGTTTATAGACTAAAAAACAGTTATCAACAAACAGCACTGGATAGGTCAATATGTCGTAGACCAAAAACAACCATCGTCAAGGGAGGAGCGCTACATTCGCTTTACGTCAACACGGGACAAGTTTTTTGTGGCCACAACAGTAGTGCATTGACTAAGGGCAGCTGCTGGTGTGCCTGCCAATACTTAAGTGATGCCATGAAAGCATGGTCGAGAAATTGATTTTGAATAACACAATACTCAATTCCGCTTTTTGACCCTCTCGCGCTCCATACAAAAAATATTCTAATGAATATGCGTGTTAAACATACATTTTGCTTCTCACATGTCATAATTCATAAAAACAAATATGTAACCCATAAAAAAACGACAACCACTGAATTACAGGCTCCTGACATGGAACAGGCACATACATACATAATGAGGGGGGGGGGGGGGTAATCATGTTCGCGGGATCATAATCCTCCCCTAACCTGGGACAGTGGTACAACGGTACAACATGAGAATGTATTTTGTGACTTTTCAAAAGTAATCCGTTTTTTCTTCTTTATCCTGTTAACGAGCCCAAATATATTTATTTTATTTTATTAAAGAAAACCGATATGCAATGACTTTGTAAACTATGCTCAACAGCAAAATAAACTGACCCATCGCCATTTTTTTTTAGTACATGTCTTAGGCAGCAACCATTTCATTTTCGGGGGGGGGGGGGGGGGGGGGGGCAAACAATTGATTTTCCCATAAAACGACAAGACAAGACAAACTATTTTATTTTCTCAGTCATAAACGTGTACAATAGTACTGTAGCCTTTTTTCTCTCTCGAGCCTTTGAATGTTGATTTTAAGAACGAAACCGTATTAAAGAAAATTGTAGTGTTTTAGTAAAAAAAAATATAGGTTGCTGTTGCTTTTTTTAACGCAATTTGTACTTAATAAAAGTATCTCCCATGCCTATCAATTATGCAATAAAAAAAGTATCACGCAAAAAGTAGAAAATTCTTTTGAGGCCTATTAGGTCTGAGTAAACTATGTTAATTTTCTTTTTATGACAATGCAGAGTGAACGAAGCATCTAGTAATAAAACATATCGGCTGCACACATCGATCAATTAGATTAATCATAGTTTTAATTTTGAATACCATATTATCTTCATAAAATGTCTGTGCCAAAAAAAAATCGTTTTATAACCCCAGCTTCATAGTGCGTGATTTATGACAACTTGCCGCTGGGTGCGTAAATATTAACACCGATGTGAAGTGCCTACTTCTTAAAGCTTTTATATAAACAAAATAATTAATGCTTTTGTACATTTTGATCGGAATAGGTATATTAATATTTCTATCTGTTATTAAAGGATTAACCACGATTATTGAGGGAAATTCTCTCGTTGTGAAAGTAGTTACTATCATGCGTGTTAAGGAATTTTTGATTCTCGGACTATCATTTTTTTCGACATTCGATTTTTATCTCAATATGAACAATTTTGTTTTTAAATCCTGTTATTTTCAATGGGAACCCACAATAATTATTTAAAAAGTTCTTGCCGCCTCCACCTCCACAACATTCGATTTTTATCTTAATATGAACAATTTTGTTTTTAAATCCTGTTATTTTCAATGGGAACCCACAATAATTATTTAAAAAGTTCTTGCCGCCTCCACCTCCATAAAAAATGAATGGTCAATGTCTAATATAAAATCATTAATAAAATGATATCGTAAGATATGCTTTAAGTTTACTCGGAGGTGGAGAGGGGGCACTTACTATGCAATGAGTGACAGGAATGGGCCGCTGGAATAGGTTAAAATTTCTTGCTACATGATATATAATAGTTGATAAATTCAAATATCAATTATGGGTTCATATTATCACTTGCTTGATAATATCAGAAGTATCTGAAACAAATCAGATGCCAGTATTTATTTTTAATGCGGTTAAACCACAGTCGACTTGTAAATGCATTAGCTATTTGTCAAACTAATTAATCTCTATTATTCTAATGTAGTATTTCCACTGATGCTAGTCATAGATGCTATAAATCCGATTATTTTGACATTTGCACCTAATTACCATATCCAAAGGTTTGTATACATGAAACACTATACCATTGATCAGTGGCAGATCCAGAATTTTTCACAAGCCGGGGCCCACTGACTGCCTAAGAGGGGGCCCGCTCCGGTCCTGCTTCAGTAATTCCCTATATCATAATCAACCAAATTTAGCATCAGTAGTCAGAGCTCATGTTTTGTCTGTTATTGTGTATATATAAGCCGACCCTAAACAAAATTTACTTACTTAGTACTTACTTTTCTTAATCTTACGTATACATGTATATGGGTTATATTTAGTTTTTAAAGATCATTAAAACCGAATATTTTTTTTTGTTTCGATTTGTTTTGTTGTAATAATTCACTACGTCAATTGATAAAAAGCATCAATATAAATACAAACATGTTTAACCCGCCGCATTTTTGCGCCTGTCCCAAGTCAGGAGCCTCTGGCCTTTGTTAGTCTTGTATTATTTTAATTTTAGTTTCTTGTGTACAATTTGGAAATTAGTATGGCGTTCATTATCACTGAACTAGCATATATTTGTTTAGGGGCCAGCTGAAGGACGCCTCCGGGTGCGGTAATTTCTCGCTACATTGAAGACCTGTTGGTGACCTTCTGCTGTTGTTTTTTTATTTGGTCGGGTTGTTGTCTCTTTGACACATTCCCCATTTCCATTCTCAATTTTATTTCACATATTTAGACGTTATAATAACCCCTATCTAATAATTTCACTTTGACATTAGTTACATCGTTTATTGATTTGTTATGGCCACTTATATTTCTTATTTGCCGTATTGCTTCACCTATAATAAATCCTCGGAATACCTGCTGTGATTGACAGCTACTTTTGTATTTCTGTGTGTATAGATATAATAATTAGTTTCTTTAAAATGTATTTCAAGGTCAAGAATGCCAGGTGTTGTAAATTATCAATTTTTACAGCGGATGAGGGCATTCCGGTGTATTGCTATCGCCTAGATTTCCATTACGTAATATTCGTTTTGGTTTTTTGAACCGATCTATAAACATGATGAAGACATCATCAAGTGCAAACTTATATTCCTTATCGCTTGTTAAAAATCCATTTCTTCAATGAATACTCATCACATACTTTTTTTAAAAAGATAAATTAATAATATTAAAATGTTTTGTTATACGTATAAACATTTAGTGAAAAATCATTCAAAATAAATATGCACACGCATGCGGTAGAATATCTCAAGAACGTTTGCAATCTTAAGCAACGATAACTCAACCATGCACTAGCACTGCACTATTATTAATATAGAAGAATAGAATGATATACAATGAAAATACACGTAACTGTAATATACAAGTATTAATATACTATATAACAATAATATACCTGAGTAATTATACGGATTTGTATCACGTACTTCAATATAATAGTCATTACGGTGAGGATGAATTCCCTGTCATTAATTTATCTACGCACGAACTTGTCCAAGAAAAAAATTATATCTGCACATAAAACCTCATTTTCAGGTATAGATATGGGGTTTTTTCTGAGACAAGTGCTTCTCGGACCATTCACAAGAACTTGCGGTCATCCGATTTTCAGTATTTCAGTACTTTGGTTTCATTCTTCGAACAGAACCCTGCATAACTGGATAATTTTGGGTCAAGGGAAAACGTTACGTAGCCCTAAGCAATAAACCATACAGGCCTCATTTCGTAGCATATTATGTTGAAGTAGATTTCATATTATAACTTAAATATTTTAGTTAAATACAATGACGATGATGGCGGCCTAAGGCTCTTCGCGGTTTTATTTTGTATTTGTTTTTGTGCAGTAGTGTTGTGTTCAATTGAAATAACATATATTGTATACTGAGCATGTTTAGTGAGAATATAAAAAAGAAGATGTGGTATGATTACCAATGACACAACTATCCACAAAATACCAAAATGACACAAACATTAACAACTATAGGTCACCGTACGGCCTTCAACAATGAAAAAAGCCCATACCGCATAGTCAGCTATAAAAGGCCCCGATAAGACAATGTAAAACAATTCAAACGAGAAAACTAACGGCCTTATTTATGTCAAAAAATTAATGAAAACAAATATGTAACACATAAACAAACAACAACCACTGAATTACAGGCTCCTGACTTGGGACAGGCACACACATAAATAATGTGGCGGGGTTAAACATGTTAGTCATGTTAGTAACTCCGGAAATAATTATACTGAATCTGATCGTTCATGTAAATCACGAAACAAGACATTGAGGAATTAGCAGATGGGAATTTGTTGGGATAAACTTCAGATTTTGCGGTCATTAGTTATCTCGTACATTACTTAATAACTATCATGCAATCATTGGTCATTTTATTTTCTCAGGAGGATTGATTACTACACAAATTGTCTGTTCACTACTGCATGGCTATGTAAATATTTCTAAATTAATAAACTATGGCATGAGAAATAAATCATACATGCAGAATACTTGCAGTTTTAATAAGTTAAATATTGTTTCTAGATAAACATTGTGGTCAAATCTATAGAGACAAATAAACTTATGACGCTTGAAAATAAAAAAAAAATCGCAAAGGCTTCAACGGAATAGTGATTTCTGCTGTCATTTTGAAAGCGTAATGTTGACTGTAAAATTGAATCCATGCATTTATCTGTAAAATACCGAATTACCAAAAGGATCAAACCATTTCTGTATTTACTATTTCATGACTTTGGAGATTATATTTTATCAAAGTAGCATTATATACCATGGAGTTTACAAAAGTATAATGTTAAAAAAAATTACCTAAACTTACTAAAAACGTATAATGTGTTATTTGTTCTTATTAATTTTGTTCACTATTTCTCCTTTAACAAACTAAAAGCACGAAAAGAGGCTTATAAAGATAGAAATATATATATTGTATTCAAACATTTATTATTCAACAAAAATTTAGAGTCCTGGGGCCTGGTTTTCGAAAGTATCATAAGATATGTCATAAGATATATCTTAGGACATATTTTGTGATCATCTTATGACTATCGTATGATATGTCATAGGATGTAAATCAAAGCTGTCTTAAGAGAGTCGTAGCTTTGGTGCTCTTATGACTGTCATAAGTGAACATTATTTTCTAATATTTTAAGTAATGATTAAAAAGTGATAAATATAAAAATTAAAATGAAAAGTATGAACATATTAATATTTACGAATATTTTATTTCTTTCATATAATGGACATGAATTTTTATATACAAAGGAATTGATATTTGACTTGAAAATTTGTTAAAAATTAGTTTGTGATAAATAATAAACTTGAACTTCGTTTTCGTGTATAATCATACTTTTTTTTAAATGTGAATACTTTTTAGATTCGGTACATCGAGTACCCGCTTATCGAAATGCCCGTGCACATACGTTGATATAGTTCTATCAGAGACATATATATGTCTCTGGTTCTATTAACTATACTAGGAACTAAGTACTATGTATATGTATTATACAAAACCATGACTATTAGAAAAGAATTCAAAATTATATGTCGCAGGAGATTCAAATTTTAGTTCACGTAGTTGAGAAAAATAAAATCCTTACTATTAAGCTAACTGAGATACACAACAAATATTTGTATTGCAATTAACATGAAATTAAACATGAAAAGTAATTAAAATTTTAGTTTACAATCATAAGACCATCATAAGTCATGTCGCGAGGGGTCTTAAGTTTACCACAAAAGTTATGACAATTCGTAACTTAGGACACTTTCGAAAACATATCTTACGACTATGACATGTCATAAGACCATCATAAGACATGTCTTAGTCATAAGATACTTTCGAAAACCAGGCCCCTGACTCACTAAATTTTGAGGTAAATCATGACTGAAAACTGTAACAATAGCCTTTTATTGAATTATCAATTGTTTAGCAATAAGGTCTTTAAGTTAGTCTAAATATGTATATCAATTAAAAAAAACATTCAGATTGTAGTTTGGTCATGAAACTACGGTGGCAGAATGCGAACATGAAAGAAAAAAAAATATGTTGTTCCCTCATGATACTATGTCGTTCCTTCAAGATGATATGTCCTTCCCACAAGATAGCTATCTCGTTCCCTCAAGATGCTATGTCGTTCACTTAAGGTACTATGTCGTTCCCACAAGATAGTTATCTCGTTCCCTCAAGATAATATGTCGTTTCCTCAAGATATTATGTCGTTCCCTCAAGATACTATGTCGTTCCTTCAAGATGTTATGTTGTTCCCTCAAGATGCTATGTCGTTCCCTCAAGATAATATGTTGTTCCCTCAAGATGTTATGTCGTTCCCTCAAGATACTATGTCGTTCCTTCAAGATGTTATGTTGTTCCCTCAAGATGCTATGTCGTTCCCTCAAGATACTATGTTGTTCCCTCAAGATGTTATGTCGTTCCCTCAAGTTATTATGTCGTTTCCTCAAAATACTATGTTGTTCCCTCAACATAGTTTTAACATTGTATTGATATTGCTATGTTGAGGGAACGAGATAACTATCTTGAGGGAACAACATAGCATCTTGAGGGAACGACATATCATCTTGAGGGGAAAACATCGTTTCTTGAGGGAAAGACATAATATCTTGAGGGAACGACATGATCTCTTGAGGGAACGACATATCATCTTGAGGGAACAAGATGACTATCTTGGGGGAACAACATAACATCTTGAGGGAACGACATATCATCTTTAGGAAACCAGATATTTATCTTGTGGGAACAACATAGTATCTTGAGGGAACGATTTGAAAGATCGTCGAGTCCAGTTCGTAAAATGTATGCATTTGTTTTTTGAATGAAGGAAAGCGTTTCCAACGAGTTTTTGCAAAGGAATTGATATTTGACTTGAAAATTTGTTAAAAATTAGTTTGTGATAAATAATAAACTTGAACTTCGTTTTCGTGTATAATCATACTTTTTTTTAAATGTGAATACTTTTTAGATTCGGTACATCGAGTACCCGCTTATCGAAATGCCCGTGCACATACGTTGATATAGTTCTATCAGAGACATATATATGTCTCTGGTTCTATTAACTATACTAGGAACTAAGTACTATGTATATGTATTATACAAAACCATGACTATTAGAAAAGAATTCAAAATTATATGTCGCAGGAGATTCAAATTTTAGTTCACGTAGTTGAGAAAAATAAAATCCTTACTATTAAGCTAACTGAGATACACAACAAATATTTGTATTGCAATTAACATGAAATTAAACATGAAAAGTAATTAAAATTTTAGTTTACAATCATAAGACCATCATAAGTCATGTCGCGAGGGGTCTTAAGTTTACCACAAAAGTTATGACAATTCGTAACTTAGGACACTTTCGAAAACATATCTTACGACTATGACATGTCATAAGACCATCATAAGACATGTCTTAGTCATAAGATACTTTCGAAAACCAGGCCCCTGACTCACTAAATTTTGAGGTAAATCATGACTGAAAACTGTAACAATAGCCTTTTATTGAATTATCAATTGTTTAGCAATAAGGTCTTTAAGTTAGTCTAAATATGTATATCAATTAAAAAAAACATTCAGATTGTAGTTTGGTCATGAAACTACGGTGGCAGAATGCGAACATGAAAGAAAAAAAAATATGTTGTTCCCTCATGATACTATGTCGTTCCTTCAAGATGATATGTCCTTCCCACAAGATAGCTATCTCGTTCCCTCAAGATGCTATGTCGTTCACTTAAGGTACTATGTCGTTCCCACAAGATAGTTATCTCGTTCCCTCAAGATAATATGTCGTTTCCTCAAGATATTATGTCGTTCCCTCAAGATACTATGTCGTTCCTTCAAGATGTTATGTTGTTCCCTCAAGATGCTATGTCGTTCCCTCAAGATAATATGTTGTTCCCTCAAGATGTTATGTCGTTCCCTCAAGATACTATGTCGTTCCTTCAAGATGTTATGTTGTTCCCTCAAGATGCTATGTCGTTCCCTCAAGATACTATGTTGTTCCCTCAAGATGTTATGTCGTTCCCTCAAGTTATTATGTCGTTTCCTCAAAATACTATGTTGTTCCCTCAACATAGTTTTAACATTGTATTGATATTGCTATGTTGAGGGAACGAGATAACTATCTTGAGGGAACAACATAGCATCTTGAGGGAACGACATATCATCTTGAGGGGAAAACATCGTTTCTTGAGGGAAAGACATAATATCTTGAGGGAACGACATGATCTCTTGAGGGAACGACATATCATCTTGAGGGAACAAGATGACTATCTTGGGGGAACAACATAACATCTTGAGGGAACGACATATCATCTTTAGGAAACCAGATATTTATCTTGTGGGAACAACATAGTATCTTGAGGGAACGATTTGAAAGATCGTCGAGTCCAGTTCGTAAAATGTATGCATTTGTTTTTTGAATGAAGGAAAGCGTTTCCAACGAGTTTTTAAATCTAAATTATTTTTAAACAATCTATAGCTCCATTCGATCATATTTTTCATCTCGATATCCCTTAATTTTATTCAATATATATATTTTCAAAATACAGAAAAGAAGATTAAGTTTTGTTGAATCGACCATGAGTATAGTATGTGACATTTTTTTCTCATTGTTAAAGACCTACGGGTAGCCTGTAAATCCTTACGACCGCTTTATTGTAATGCTTTTGCGCCACTTTGCACACAATGCAGTGATTTTTTATGTTAAATCTACGCAAAAAAAAAACAAACCCAACATTTAACTTAGAATAACTATTTTATAACACTAATTTTAAAAAACGTGCATACATAAAAGTAATAGTTATGAAAAAAAAACATGTCGTCCTATATTTATTCTTTACATGTAATATCTTCATCAGTCGTTCTGTTCATTTTTTTTAAATACTGTGCCATGTCACACATCAGATCTAGACTAATTACTATAAAACATCCCAAAAAGTAATTATGCTGTTTTACCATGATATTATATAGATAAAATTTCTCTGAAAAAAGTTTAATACCGTAAATAATAGTTAGTTTTCTTACGCTTTTGTTTTGTATGTGTTTGATAGCTAGCACAGTATTACATGTATTATGCATCATAGATGGTTGTTTAATGGAAATAGTTTTAAAGTCGAAAATAGTAAACCACTCATACATACACTAGCTTTCATTCATTTTATAACACGGATATCATTTAATATTAAACGTTTCCGGGCAGTTGAAGAATCAAACCACATGGGATCTTTCTTGTGTAGCTGAATAAAGGAGTGGTGTAGTGCATACACCTTTCAGATGATGTAAAATGTAAAACCAATTGACAAGTCGATTACTAGTTATTGTATTGATATATGTCAGAGATAATATAGTTTCTAATGAACGAACGAATCATTGTAAATGTAAAATTACTGATCTTTATCTGCGATGAAAACTCAAGTTAAAGCTTGTAGTAAAAATTATAACAACATTACCACATCTCGCGTCTGAGACAGTAAACATATTATGATACAAACACAAGCTATTTTATCGTAATCATAAATAAACAATTATGTATACTAGTATACAAAAATCTGGAAAACCAGATAGGTTCATTATACATGCACCTAAACTGGCCATTCGTTAAAGAGCGGAACAAATGAATACCATGTAATACTCTATGCTTATTCGTATTTATACATTGATTCATAAAAATCGTTTGTAAGTGAGTAAAACGTTTTTTAAGCGTCTTAGAATGTTTATTCATGTTGTTTTTAGGATTTTTGCAAGATATTCGGAATCCTCTGGGTTTTTTTTATGTACTTTCCCAAAATATTTTGCCCGCTAACCCCTACTTTTATATATTTTCATAATGTTATTACACAAAGTTCTATTTAAAAATCTAATAAAATCCTTGTTATTTTTTTAAAAGTTTTTGTAAGAAAAAAGGTGCAAATGTTAAATGTATGAAAAATATAGAGAGAATGATTTCCCGCCAAATTTTCAATGCCCTTTTTTTTATATTAGCTCACGGATGATTTTGGCAGTCTAATTGTTTTACCTTTATTCCTCCTTTATTCATAACCATTCTTATTTTTATTTTAACTGTTGCTGTGTGCAAATTAAGGACAACCGATAGACAAATGCAATACCATCAATAATTTAAGACCTCATTAAAGATTAAAACAAAATTAAATTACATTAGACACATTTAAAACTTGACGGTGTCACCGTCAAGTTTTTAATGTGTGGAAATGTGTCCTATCGAATAAATAGAATAGAAGAGAAGAGAAGAGAAGCAGTGGTGGATCCAAGGTTTGAACCCCCTTTTTTTGGACGATCAATGCATTTGAATTGGGACATGTAGTTGGACCCCCCCCTTTTTTTGTCGTGGGTCATGAACCCCCCTATTTAAAATGGCTGGATCCGCCCATGAGAAGTTTAAATCGGGGTTACATGAACATTACAAACATAAGCTTGGCAGTACTAGTAGAGTTTCGTATCAACATTGCTACCTTTCCAATTTAAAAACATTAGCATAATAAATATCTTTATCACGCTTAAGGACTATAGTCAACTTCATGTGCTATATTTGACTTTTTAAGATATACGCATTTAAAAGATGATATATTCTAAATGTACACACGTTTTAAGCTCTTAGATAGCAAAATTATTTTGTGATGACTTTAGCCATTATTAAAAGCCCTGTCAGTAACTTTTGCAATTTAGCAATTTTAGACAACATAGACATTCTATCGTCTTTATTCATTGCAATGGGAAAAAAGAAAATGTTCTGTACCGTTGACAGTACTAGAATCACATACTATACATATGTATTCTGCGTGCAGAGGTATCAGGATGCATCTGTCTAGTTATATTTGTAAAATGTTAGGGAGCGACCATTTGATTTTTATGGGGGGGGGGGGGGGGGGGGGGGGGGGGGGGGCTAGGATGAAAAATCTTGTCCTGCATTTTTTTTTAGTTTTAATCTCTGTCCTGCCTTTTTATTTTTCACTTTATCCGGTCCTGCTTTTTTTTTTCTTAGTTTATCCTGACTTTTTTTACATAAATTGTCATCCTGACTTTTTTGCAAGTGTCTCATCCTGCCTTTTTTTTTTTAACTCAAAACTCCTGTCCTGCCTATTTTTTTCAAATTTCATCCTAGCACCCCCCCCCCCCCCCCCCTCCCCCCCATAAAAATCAAATGGAGGATCCCTTATCTAGTATATG
Source organism: Mytilus edulis (assembly GCF_963676685.1). Lineage (NCBI taxonomy): Eukaryota > Metazoa > Mollusca > Bivalvia > Mytilida > Mytilidae > Mytilus > Mytilus edulis. The sequence continues at coordinate 67,338,337 of NC_092345.1, read as the reverse complement.
ATGCATCTGTCTAGTTCTATTTGTAAAATGTTATCTAGTATACGAATAAATACGTTGCCTTGAAGGATACTTAATAATGGACAGCTATACAGTATAAACTGCTACTTTTTTGTATTTCAAAAACATGCAACTAAACGTTAAGCATGCAATTATCAGTTAATCGATCAACGTTTTTAAATAAAGTTAAACGGTGTTTGTATATTCGCTTATATTATATTTCCTTTATCCTGCAATCAGCCAACTATTGTACAAACAACAGGTACACTAATATTTTTGTTGTTGCTTTATTTCTACTTGTTCAAATTAATGTTCTGTTGTCCGACTTCCATATTGAACGAGCGGTAATGCGGATATTCCTTTTTTTACGTAACAGTTAATTTTTGGGGTCCGCGTTAAGCTACATGTCAAATTCTTTGAAAAATAAGGGACAATTTTTTTAGATTTTATACAACTAAAATTTCAAGTGAAAGGTGTAAATTTCAGGATAAAAATAATATACGTTTATTTTCGGAGAAAACAAATATAAGTACTTGCTACGAGTCTGAGAAAAGCTCGGCGAAGTTAGTTTTTCGTCATGTTTCGAATGCTCATACACATAAGTTGAATATTTTCCGACAATGTACATATATCATATATCTATCACACTCGGGGAGAAAATAGATACATGCGTGGAATGAAAAATGTGCTGAAAATACACGTTTGCAATATTGGAAATTCCTTTGTGGTTTTAAGGAATGGTAATACTTGTTTTACGCACTTGAACGTAACCTTTATTGCTTATTTTCATAAAGTGTATATCATATTATGCGTACATTCGCCATGATAACGATTTTAATTTGAAAATAAGTTGAAATAAAATTATACATACCTGTCCCTTTTCTGTCTCATCTTCGCTGTCGCTAAATACGGCATCGGATATCATAAGCATTGAAAGAAATAAAAAGAACACATTTTAAATTAGGAAAACCATGGTGGAATTATAAAATCGACGATTATTTCAAAGTACACATCTAGACCGATGTGGGCGTGTCAAATACCGGCTGTTTTCAAGAGAAGGGTCAAATTTTTACTGTGATTGACATGCAGGCTAGGGTGAGAAGTATAAATTAGTGTGAACATATTATTAATTAAACACTCATTGGTAGGATATTCATTATGGCAAGTTGGGACATTGTATTAAACAGTGGTGATTTTTATCTTGTGCTTGGACGTTTCAAATGGGGAAAAATAAAATATATCATACCTGGAAGATTAGGATTTTTTTTAAAAGGTACTGTAGCTTAAGTTAACTTAGTCTTGGCTTATGCCAATGCAGAAAAAAATGAGAACGATTTTTTTTTATAATTTCACATTTTTCTAATTTAAAATTACATTTTTCAATACATTTTGTAGTTTTGATTGACAATTATTTTTAGCGTTTGGGCAATCAAAAGCTGACATCCACTATAATATTATAGCCAAAAGTGATGAAAGTTGCATTAAACACCAACAAGTAATCAATAAATCTTATAATTTCAACAGTTCATTAAAATTCACTTTCAAGAAAGTACATTTTGCTTGGTTTCAGTTATTGTTTTAGAAATGTTAAAGACTTTAAACGTCATTATCCACCAGGGTGCGATAATGACCGGAAATGGTTCAGTACTGGTCATGTGTTAACGAGAAATTTTATTTTTCTTAATTGACGAATTTAACAGCTTTTCCCATCACTTTGCGTCCGTCGTCCGTCGTCGTTAACTTTTACAAAAATCTTCTCCTCTGAAACTTCTGGGCCAAATTAAACCAAACTTGGCGACAATCATCATTGGGGTATCTAGTTTAAAAACGTGTCCGGTGACCCGGCCAACCAACTATATAGGGGTAAAATGCAGTTTTTGGCTTAAAACTCAAAAACCAAAGCATTTAGATCAAAATTAATCTGTTTATCAGGACAAGATCTATCTGCCCTGAAATTTTCAGATGAATCGGACAATCCTTTGTTGGGTTGCTGCCCCTGAATTGGTAATTTTAAGGAAATTTTGCTGTTTTTTGTTATTATCTTGAATATTATTATAGATAAAGATAAACTGTAAACAGCAATAGTGTTCAGCATAGTAAGATATACAAATAAGTCAACATGAACGAAATGGTCAATCGACCCCCTAAGGAGTTATTGTCCTTAGTAGTCATTTGTAAATTTTTACTAACATTTTCCACTGAAACTACTAGGCCAAGTTCATTATAGATAGAGATAATTGTAAGCAGCAAGAATGTTCAGTAAAGTAAGATGTACAATCACATTTCCATCACCAAAACACATTTTTGTCATGAATCCATCTGCTTCCTTTGTTTAATATTCACATAGACCAATTAAGGTGAGCGACACAGGCTCTTTAGAGCCTCTAGTTTCATTTTGTTTCAAAATAGTCTACAGTTACTATAAAAGATACATTAAAAATAATAATGAAGGCATCATATGCATTACCGAAAAGATCAAATCTAGAAGTTTAGTTATAGCACTATATACATGATATATAATAATGACTTTTGCGTTATAGCCAATTATTTTAACATCTAAAATAGATGTAGCAAGAATGATCAACAATACGCAATTTGCACATAAGTTACAAATACTCAAATTATCAGTAACAGGATGAGTTTTACCAATATTTTACGTTTTTAAGAAAATGCGAATGCGAAAGCTATCCACCAGAGTTCAAAGCATTAAATTGGTAGTAAGCTAACTTTTCCTATAATCTTGAAAACTACAATAGCTAGAAAAATTTAAAAGGTGAAACAATTTTTAAGAAAAGGAAGATATTAATTCATTTATGTTGTTGTAAAATTGGCATTGATGCAATTGTTCTTTTAACTATATTTGACTACAAATATTTGCCTTGAAATGGGTAAATACGTTTGCCCTTAAAATGTCCGATGTAATTGCGTCCTAGATTTTGGCGTCCTAAATACATGATATACATCAATTCGCAAAGCATATATTTTTTTCTAAATATAACTGAATGCGATCAGGTTCAAGGCTTTATGGTTTTTGTTTATACTAATCTTTATTGCAAAATTACACCTATAAGGGTCAAGCAATACATTTCGTTGACTTATTTGAATATTTCAGGTTTTAGGAGTGGATGGAGAGGTTCAAAGTGTTCAGCTTAAAGATTTCGATACACAGAAATCCTTATTTAAAGACCAGTTCAAAAGGACTTTATTTTCAAGATCAACCTTCTTAAAGGCGTGGAATCATATCCGTGGTAAGACTTTTGTTCATGTTGTTAGTCATTGAACATGTAGAAATTAAATGGTAGCTTCCTTAGTAACACAAATAGATAAAAATAAATAGATTAATTTAATTCTTGAATTTGACAGCAATACAAGAAAAAATAAAATGACCTGGGATTTAGTAAGCTTAATATATATCTAAGATAGCTACATAGTTTGATGAAAATCCAAGTTGATTTGAAAAAGTTATCAAAAAAATTAAAGATGCCTATCTGAATTTATATAATAATTTTAATTTTTACCTAATGTAAAATTAAATTCTTTCATTTCACAGCAATAAAATAAACTACCTAATAAGCTTGAATTTTGTAAGATCAATATTTAATTTAGTTAGATGGGCTGATTTACACCAGTCAAAACTAAATTTGAAGGTCAAGACTAGTCGAGACAGGTCGAGACTAGTCAAGACAGGTCGAGACAGGTCGAGCATTGGTCAAGACCCTTTCAGACTACACAAAGATCATCAAGTACTGAATCAGACTAATTAAGTAAAGTAGAGACATAGTCGAGTACACTAAATAAAATTGAGAAAGGAAATGGTGAATATGTCAAAGCGACAACCACCCGACCATAGAGCAAACAACAGCCGAAGGCAACCAATGGGTCTTCAATGTAGCGAGAATTCCCGCACCCGTAGGTGTCCTTCAGCTGGCCCCTAAAATATGCATAATAGTACAGTGATAATGGACGTCATACTAAACTCCGAATTATACACAAGAAACTAAAATTTAAAATCATACAAGACTAACAAAGGCCAGAGGCTCCTGACTTGGGACAGGCGCAAAATTGTGTAAAGTACAGTTAAGTACAGTCGAGAGAATGTCGAGACTAGTCGAGTAAAATGTGTGCTCGATGTAAAAATGTGACAGTTTTTATCAAAACAAAATATTATTTTGATAGGAAACAGAGATGACAATTGAGCTCGAGTCAAGAACTTTACATGCAAACGAGGTAAGTTGAGGATGAACTTAGGTGAAATTAAATAAAGCAAGAATTTAAGATTGTTACTATTACCCGGAAGAGCATTAGATAAGCCTCAAAATAAGCTAAATACATTGAAATGTCATGGAGCTCATTTCGAGATATTTGATTTTTAAAAGATGGCCGGATAAGGCTGACTCGAACTCTGTGTATACATCTGTCTGACAGGATTTATCTGACCTTCACCTCATCATGCTCATTGTCATCATATTTTAAAATGTCAAGTTTATGCGATACTTGTAGTTAGAGCTTATTCTTTAATAATTTCCACATGAAATCAGTGATTAGTGAATCGGACGAGACGTTTCAGTATGTGTGGTTAGTCAATTAAACAAAACACTGATTACTTTGATTTACAAACTCAATTATTTTCAAAGGAAATGAAGATACCTGAGAATCAGATAAACATCAGATCATTGGAAGTAACAAATGTGAGTATGAAGTATGAGTATGTTTTATTTGTTTCTGCTAGTCCCATGTCGTGGATTATGAAATAATTTACTGAAACTTAGATTACAAAATTGTAATGCCTTCGGCAAAGTGAATCAGTGAAATATATAACATGTGTATGCAATGTAGTTTTAAGCTATCAACCGTTATATTTCTGTCTTCTCCGCAAAATATCAACGAGCACCTAAAACAAAAACATATATTTATATTATTTTTAAGTTTAGATTTGCACGTTGTGTTATAATTCAGCTTTCTTTGGAAAACCGGTTGGGATCCAGTTCGCGGAAAAGGTGGGGAGGGGGTGTAAACCTGGAACATCATGATACATTTGCATTTTTTGTGAACTTCAAAAATAATCTAATAATTATTTCCAGTAATGTGTCATTGCTGGAATGATTTCACACTTAATTGAAATATTTGTTTGTTTTTTACTTGACGTTAAATTGGGCCACATTTGTACATGTTAAATGTCTGTCCCAAATCAGTAATTTAGTGGTCGTTTTGGTTGCTGTTTGTGATCTATGAAGCATTTCTATTTATCGGCCGTTGATATTCACGTTTAAATTTGTATGCCCCACCTACAATAGTAGAGGGGCATTATGTTTTCTGGTCTGTGCCTCCGTTCGTCCGTACGTCCGTTCGTTCGTCCGTGCGTCCGTTCGCTTCATTTTAAGTTTTGACCACAATTTCACGGTCCACTGAACATAGAAAATGATAGTGCGAGTGGGGCATCCGTGTACTATGGACACATTCTTGTTTGACATTATGTTAAATCGTATTTTTTAAGCTTACACTACGGCATATGATTGCTTATTGTTGAATATTGTACAGTAAAATATAGCTGCTTACATCCAAATCAATTTACGTCTATGTGATATTGTCACTAGAAATCATACCACATCTTTGTATTCCTATTTAGTTTAAAACATATCATTTTAATAAAATTAAAAGCAGCATTCAAACAGAGGTGAAATTCTAAAGAAGATTACATTGTTTAAATTTTTTTATCAGGATTTCGCAATGAACGAAAAAGTAATGGGCTTCTGGAAACTGGAGAAGAAATGGTATAATGCAACAGTCCTAGAAAAAACTAGATCAGGTAAACCATGATATACATTAAAGAGAGATTACAAAAGAACGATGAGTAATGAGTTGATTGATTGTCAGGTAGTTTTTTTTTTTTTTTTTTGTTTAAGGCCACATTGTGCACTCTAGGCTATATCATAGATATAGGAAGATGTTGTATGTGTGCCAATGAGACAAGTCTCCATCCATGAATTTTTTTTATAAAAGTAAACAATTATAAGTCAAGGTATGGCCTTCAACACGGAGCTTTGGCTCATACCGAGCAGCAAGCTATAAGGTGTCAGACCACCAATTACTCCCTCAAATTTAGAACGTAAAAGTAGGCCTACTCGGGACAAAAAATAGTGCATTTGATGTCATTGTTTACTTAAACTACACAACAAATTTGCAGAAATGAAACTTTTGGTGAAAGAGAAATATATTAAGACCATTTTGAGCCCAAATTTACTTGTCTATGAGTTGAAATTAAAAATTGAGGATTAATGCGCTCCATAGTATACTAATTTAAGATTTCAAGAAAACCAGGGGTTATTTTTAGTGGTACATCCATTCGGAAGGTCTCTTCTTTCTTATATGGCTTTAAAGGTATGTCGAAAATTGGAATGAAGAAAGGTGATACCTGTACAATTCAGGACATACCTGGTTTGTAAGAGGTTAAACTTAAGATAAAAAATTTAGAAATCTATGAAAATTGCAAAATTTGGTTGAACAGATAGGGACTTTTAATTGGTGGTCTGACACCTTTTATAACGGGCCCAAAAAAATTACTAGTGTAAAACAATTCAAACAGGAAAACGAAGAGCGGTCTAATTTATATAAAAATGACCGTTTGCATTTATTGGCTGAGAAAATTGGCGTATCTGGAGAGAACACAGAGCATCACATGTCCAATCAACAGAAACAATGCACATATCATTCGAAGTAAAAGACTCACTAAGGAGTCAACATTTCGATAAAGTCTAGGGAAACATCATATGAAAGGAAAGATGTATATATGTTTGATCTAATTGTATATACATAATTTGTGTTTGGTTTTCTGTCCCTTTGATTGGATAGTCTCTATTTTACAGGTTACAAAGTCGTATTTGCAGACGACAAAAGACATCGAGATGAATTCAGCTGAAGGTGTTTTGTTTAACAAAACACTTTCATATATATATGAACTTACAAGAAACTCACAAGTCATCTGATAATGTTCTCAAAACAGGATATAATAAACAATATCAACAACAAAAGGAAGGTGTATTTCCTTGTCCTTGAACAAAAGACATTTAACATCAGTCAAATGATCCTATATATTTATACATGTATACAAGAATGAACAAGGTTATATATGTTATTTAATCTATATTGGGACATTATCATGGTATCTTAATGACAAAAAAACAAACATTCACATAATTAGCTTGTTTGGTCTGAATGTGCTTGTAATTTAATATGACAAACTGTATGTAGAATAAGAAGTAATTATCACACCATCAATGAGACAACATCAACGACGAAAATAAATAGATGAAAAAGTATGCAAAAATCATCAACAACAGATAGATGTGCGTAGAATCGCCAAGTGTGTTACAACATTATGCACATAAAGCTGTTCAATATAGTTGCAATATTAAAATATGTAACAATGTGTCATAGAGCACTTTTTATAGTAATTAGTAAACACAATCCTAGCATATTAAAATTTATGATGATGTACTTGTGCAAGTTATTGAGTTTCATCATTAACAGAATTACTTTTATAAATTCACTAAAACATAACCACCGTTTACATACAGGATAGATATTTTCTGAACATCAACAGCTTCAGGAAAACTATTTGAAATTTGAAAATATCGATATTTGGTATAACAAATTGATTGGAATTGCTTTTTAGTAGTGCGGTCGGTAGTGTCTGCTTATTACATTTTAAACAACCATAGATTTAAATTCCTTGTTTGTGTGCGTTTTGTGGTTTTTGTGGTTTCGTAAGAATATAACAATCCCTTGTGTTTTTGTGGGTTCTTGTTGCTTTGTCTTTGGTTTTCTATGTTGTGTTTTTACTATTGTTTGTCTGTTGGTCTTCTTTTTAAACCATGGCGTTGTCCGATTATTTTCGACTTATGAGTTTGAATTTTCTTCTGGTATCATTTGCCTCTCTTTTAAGGAGGTCTGTTCCTAATGATGACGATTTAAAGTAAGCTCCTCGTGTTTAAAAGCAATCTGTATTCAAAACATTCTGCCTTCTTCATACGGATAACCACAAAATATTCAAACATTTTGTCAGGAATCTGATGTTCAGTAGATGTCGTTTGTTGATGTGGTTCATAAGTGTTTCTCGTTTCTCGTTTTTGATATAGATTAGACCTTATGTTTTCCCGTTTTAATGGTTTTACGCTAGTCATTTTGGGCCTTTTATAGCTTGCTGTTCGGTAGGAGCCAAGGCTCCGTGTTGATGACCTTTTTATACCTATAAAGTTGGTTTTTTTTACAAATTGGGACCTGGATGGAGAGTTGTCTCATTGGTACACATTTGTTTCATAAGTAGTCAACTGTCTAAACACTGTCTAAATTTCACGACTTGGGATGACAGTTTTAGTACATACAATTATTTGATTTGCCGTAAATTTGAATCGTATGAGATTATGGGGAAATTTCCCCAATTTGAAGTCAACAATATACATGATGAGATTATGGGGAAATTACCCCAATTTGTAGTCAACAATATCTAATATGAACATGATGAGATTATGGGGAAATTTCCCCAATTGATAGTCAACAATATTTTCTATGATTTGAACGTAATGAGATTATGGGGAAATTTCCCCATTTGATGGTCAGCAATATTAAAGCTTGTATTTTCCAATTAATAATCTTATCGTGGGAATTTCGGCATTCTGATGTTTTTGGTTGTAGATGTGAATGTGGGGATATTTCCCCATTCTAATGTTATTGGTTTTATATGTGTAGTGTATGTGGGGATTTTCCCCACTGGTACGTTTTTCAATTCAAGAATACTAGTTTTCTTCATTGAGTGGGGAGATTTCCTCAAATTTGATAAAATCATGTAAGCTCATTTCCATTAACTTATAGATTTGTTGACAAAAAGTGTTTATTTCAATTCACATCGTCAACCGAATTTGAAACCACCAAAAAAAGAGAATAAAATAGAAATTCTCTTTTTCAAATAGAATGCGTTCATTGCTCTTTGTTTTACCGACTGCTTTAAAATGTAAATGTAATGAATTCACTAATAGTTTTTAAAATGTAAATAGTCTTTTTGAAACCATTGCTCATTGTTTAACTGCTACTTTAAAATGTTAATGTCTTTGAAATGTAAATAGTATTTTATAAAACACCATTGCCCATTGTTTTAACTAATGCTTGAAATTTTGATTTTTTTTTCAGTTAATTAAATCGTGTTTAAAATGTAAATAGTCTTTTTGAAACCACTGCCCATTGTTTTAACACCTCCTTGAACATGTGAATTTTGTGAGTTCACAAAATTGTGTTTGAAAAGTAAATAGTCTTTTTGAAACCATTGTCCATAGTTTTAACTGCTGCTTGAACATGTGAATGATTTGAGTTCCCTACTAGTGTCTGAAATGTAAATAGTCTTTTTGAAACCACTGCCCATTGTTTTAACACCTGCTTGGAAAAGTGAATGATTTGAGTTCAAAAAAATTGTGTTTGAAAGTCTTTTTTGAAACCATTGCCCATTTTATCAACTGTTGCTTGAGAATGTGAAAGATTATATTTCACTTCATCGTATTTGAAATGCAAATAGTTTTGTTGAACCATTGCCCAATTTTTCGGACTACTTGCAAATATGAAAGTTTTCAGTGCCATTATCGTCTTTCAAAAGTGAATAGTCGGTTTGTAACCATTGCCCTTTGTTTTAACTACTGCTTCAAAATGTAAATGTAATGAATTTAAAATGTAGATATATTTTTTTAAACCATTGCTCTTTGTTTTAGCTACTTCTTGAAACTGTAAATGTAATGAATTCACTAATAGTGTTTAAAATGTAAAAAGTCTTTTTGAAACCATTGCTCATTGCTTAACTGCTACTTTAAATGTGAATGAATTGAGTTCATTAAATAGTCTTTGAAATGTAAATAATCTTTTTTAAACCATGAACCATTGTTTTAACTGCTGCTTGAACATGTGAATGATTTGAATTCACAAAATTGTGTTTTTTTTTGTTTTTTGTTTTTTAAACCATTGCCCATTGTTTTTAACTGCTGCTTAGAAATGTGAATGATTTAGGTTCACTTATAGTCTTTTTGAATTCAGTGTCTTTTAATTTTACTGCTGCTTCAAAATGTTGATAACTTCAGTTCACTAAATCTTGTTTGATGTGTAAATAGTCTTTGTTGGAATCATTCTCCATTGTTTTAACTGCTATTTAAAAATGTGAAGGTTTTCAGTTCCCTTAATATCTTTGAAATGTAAATAGTCTTTTTATAATTACTGTCCATTGTTTTAACTGCTGCTTAGAAATGTGAGTAACTTCAGTTTACTAAATCTTGTTTGAACTGTAAATAGTATTGGTTCAAATTATTGCCCATGGTTTTAACTGCTGCTTTAAATGTGAATAAAATGTAATGTTTTGAGTTCCTTATTTGTCTTTGAAATGTAAATAGTCCTTTTGTAACCATTGCCCTTTGTTTTAACTACTGCTTAATATGTGATTAACTTGAGTTCACTAAATCTTCTGTGAAGTGTAAATAGTCTTTGTTGAAATATTATTAACTGCTAACTATAAATAAGATTTTTACTTTGGAGTTTCAAAAACGGCCACCGTTGCCATGAAAACTGCAAAATTGTCAATTTTCAATTTCCAAACATGCTTTTAATGTTATGAAAGTTTAAATACTGTATACCCATGCATACATATGCATCCCCTGTTAAACAAATTTAAAATAGCTGCCGCTTAGTGGCAATGGGGGAAGGGTGACATCCGCTATTGCTTGCAATGGCAATTCTAGTTATTCTTATTCTTCCAATGATTTTTGTCCGGCAGCTTTTTTGGAGACAATGAAACCTGACTCTTGATTATAGTAAACTATAATGAGGAACAAAAAATTTCGAGTTGCAGTGGGTCTGAAGACTATTAAAAATGGCTGCCGTTACCATGGAAACGGAACAAATGTGAAAAATTCCACTTTTTGGTTTTGGTTAATTATTTGGAGATGCTTATACTTAGAATCATTATATTTTGATACATTGTAGGTGCCCACTATATACTTCTTTTGGATGATTTTTGGCACTCATTGGAACTACTATGTTGCCATGGAAACCACACCAAAAATTTCCAAAATATTAAAATGCTCCAAATTTTATGAAACTTCACAGTAATGATGAGCAACATGGGAAGATGTGAAATTTGGCGTTGGAATTTCGAAAATGTCTACCGTTACTATGGAAACAATGCAAAAATGGTAAAAATGCTTCAAAACCCTTAAAAAGTGGCATTTACTCTCTTAAAATGGTAGGTCAAATCCATTGAAACTCTGATGGTATATTCCCTCCCATGAACCAATGTGGTTTCTGCCACTAAAATTTTGGAAAAGTCTTTGTTACCATAGTAACCAACCAAAATGTCAAAAATTTCCAAAATTTCAAAATGCTCCAAAATTGATGAAACTTAATAGGATTATTGACTGTCAGGTCTGCATGAGATTTTTGAAGTTGGAATTTCCAAAATGGCTACCGTTGTCATGGAAACTGCAGAAATGTCAAATATTTTCAAAATGCTCAAAACTTAATGAAATTTAGTATTATTGTTAACTGGCATGTACAGATGAGACTTTTGAGTTTGGAATTTCCAAAATGGCTGCCGTTGCCATGGAAACAGAAGAAATGTGAAACTTTTGACAATCCTCTAAATGAACTCAAAATTTACAAAAAGATATATCGCAATTCATAAATCTGTATTCACTGTTTTATTATTTTGAAATGGCTACAGCTTAGTGGCAATGGGGGAAGGGTGACATCCGCTATTGCTTGCAATGGCAATTCTAGTTATGGCACCCTCAACGGAGTTGGGGTGACATATTGTTATTCTACGTTTCTTTTTTTTCTTTTTATTATGCCACCCTCAACGGAGTTGGGGTGACATATTGTTATTCTACGTTTCTTTTTTTTCTTTTTATTATGGCACCCTCAACGGAGTTGGGGTGACATCTTGTTATTGTTCGTTTCTTTTTTTTCTTTTTATTATGGCACCCTCAACGGAGTTGGGGTGACATATTGTTATTCTACGTTTCTTTTTTTTCTTATTATGGCACCCTCAACGGAGTTGGGGTGACGTATTGTTATTCTACGTTTCTTTTTTTCTTATTATTTTTATTTTTCTTCCACGCTTTTTGTCCAGTCCATATCTTGGCACTGTATAATCCAATGGTGATGGAACTATACCATAATGTTACCCAGCATACGAAGTTTTGCGAACTGGGTATGGCACCGTCAAGATGGCTGCCGTTACCATGGAAACGAAACAAATGTGAAAAAAACCAGTTTTTTGTTTTGGTGAACTATTTGAATACCATTTAACTCAGAATCATTATATTTTAATACAATGTAGGTGCCCACTATATACAGGTGTTGGATGATTTTTGCGCTCATTGGAATTACTATGTTGCCATGGAAACTACTCCAAAAAATTCAAAAATCTCAAAATGTTCCAAACTTCAGGAAACTTCACAGTTACGATGAGCAACATTGGAAGATGTGGAATTTGGCGTTGGAATTTCCAAAATCGCTCTTGTTACCATGGAAACAATGCAAAAAGGTCAAAACTTTGAATTTTCACAGAACATTCTAGAACATCAATGTTTAATTTATTCTAGAGACATTAAATGGTATATGATTGTGGAGGGAAACAGTTGCAGCGGGGGTTTGACTTTGGAATATTCAAAATGGCCGCTGTTACCATGGAAACAGCAAAAATACCAAAAACTTCAAAATGCTTCAAATTTATTGAAACTTATAACAAATGTTGCTCAGCTAATGTAGACTTGACTTTTGAGTTTGGAATTTCCAAAATGGCCGCTGTTACCATGGCTACCGCTCACCTGGCATTAGGGGAAGGGTGCCATCCGCTATTGCTTGCAATCGCAAATCTAGTTATGGCACCCTCAACGGAGTTGGGGTGACATATTGTTATTCTACGTTTCTTTTTTTTCTTTTTATTATTATTATTTTTATTCTTCCACACATTTTGTCCATACTATTTCTCAGAATTGGTCAAACCAATGTTGATGGAACTGTACCATAATATGAACCGCCATGTTAAGTTGTGCAAGAGACATTGGAATGGTAAAAAATGGCCGCTGTTACCATGGAAACAGAACAAATGTGAAAAAATCCAGTTTTTAGTTTCGGTGAACTGTTTGGTTATGCTTTAACTCAGAATCATTATATTTTAATACAATATAGGTGCCCATTATATACAGGTGTTTGATGATTTTGGCACTCATTGGAACTACTATGTTGCCATGGAAACTACTCCAAAAAATTCAAAAATCTCAAAATGTTCCAAACTTAATGAAACTTCACAGTAACGATGAGCAACATTGGTAGATGTGGAATTTGGCGTTGGAATTTCCAAAATCGCTGTTGTTACCATGGAAACAATGCAAAAAGGGCAAAACTTTGAATTTTCACAGAACATTCTAGAACATAAATGTTTAATTTATTCTAGAGACATTAAATGGTATATGATTGTATATGATTATGGAGGGAAAAAATTGCAGCGGGGGTTTGACTTTGGAATATTCAAAATGGCCGCCGTTACCATGGAAACAGCAAAAATACAAAAAACTTCAAAATGCTTCAAATTTTCGGACACTTACAACAAATGTTGCTCAGCTAATGTAGACTTGACTTTTGAGTTTGGAATTTCCAAAATGGCTGCCGTTACCATGGAAACAGCAAAAATACAAAAAACTTCAAAATGCTTCAAATTTATTGAAACTTATAACAAATGTTGCTCAGCTAATGTAGACTTGACTTTTGAGTTTGGAATTTCCAAAATGGCCGCCGTTACCATGGCTACCGCTCGCCTGGCAATAGGGGAAGGGTGCCATCCGCTATTGCTTGCAATGGCAAATCTAGTTATTTTTATTATTCTTCCACACATTTTGTCCATCGTGTTTCTAAGAATTGAGTGATCCAATATTGTTGGAACTATAACATAATGAGGACCCCCATTTGAAGTTGTGCACCTTGCTATGGAATGGTAAAAGATGGCCGCCGTTTCCATGGAAACAGCACAAATGCGAAAAAAATCAAAGTGTTCCAAACTGGTAGAAACTCCACAGGAATGTTCACTGGCATAAGCTGATTTCCAGTTTGACTTTGGAATTTTCAAAATGGCTGCCGTTACCATGGAAACAGCTAAAATATCAAAAATTCTAACTCTTTCGTTATAAAATGCAACTGGATGAAACTTTATGAAAATGTTCTCCAGTATGCCAAGATGTCAAGACAATATTTGGATAGTTCAAAATGGCCGCCGTTGTCATGGAAACTGGGGCCAAGTTTTGCATTGACCCTATGGAAAAATGCATAAAATCTGCATTTTCTCAGAGAGTATTGCACCAAAGTAAATGAAACTGTATTGATATATAACATGACATGTGGCAATGAGATGTACGCTTTTAGAATTTTGGAATTATCTACTGTAACCATGGTTGCAGCACAAATGTTCAAAATTTCCAAAAAAAATAAAGTGCTGCGAACTGGATGAAACTTCACAGAAATAGTGGCTGACATGTGCGGAGTTGCATTTTGAAGTTGGAATTTCCAAAATGGCCGCCGTAACCATGGAAACAGCAAAATTGTCCAAAATTTCAAAATGCTCCAAGCTTAATGAAATTTTACAAAAATGATGACTTGCATGTGTAGATGCAATCTTTGACTTTGAAATTTTCAAAATGGCTGCCGCTCGCCTGGCAATGGGGGGACGAGGGTGCCATCCGTTATTGCTAGCAATTACAAATCTAGTTTTTCTTATTCTTCTTCCACACATTTTGTCCGTCGTGTTTCTCGGAATCCTATGGACCAATGTTGATGGAACTTTACTATAATGAGGACCCCCATGTAAAGTTGTGCACCTTGGTATGGAATGGTAAAAGATGGCCGCCGTTTCCATGGAAACAGCAAAAATGCGAAAAATATCAAAGTGTTCCAAACTGGAAGAAACTCCACAGGAATAGTAACTGACATGTGCTGATTTCCAATTTGACTTTGGAATTTTCAAAATGGCTGCCGTTACCATGGAAACAGCTAAAATATCAAAAATTCTAACTCTTTCGTTATAACACTCAGATGGATGAAACTTTATAAAAATGTTACCCGGTACGCTAAGATGTCAAAACAATATTTTGATAATCCAAAATGGCCGCCGTTGTTATGGAAACTGGGGCCAAGTTTTGCATTGACCCTATGGAAAAATGCATAAAATCTGCTTTTTCTCAGAGAGTGTTGCAACAAAGTAAATGAAACTGCATTGAGATATAACATGACATGTGGCAATAAGATGCCTGCTTTTAGAATTTTGGAATTATCTACTGTAACCATGGTTGCAGGACAAATGTTCAAAATTTCCAAAAAAAATCAAAATGCTGCAAACTGGATGAAACTTTACAGGAATAGTGACTGACATGTGCGGAGTTGCATTTTGAAGTTGGAATTTCCAAAATGGCTGCCGTAACCATGGAAACAGCAAAATTGTCCAAAATTTCAAAATGCTCCAAACTTAATGAAATTTTACAAAAATGATGACTCGCATGTGTAGATGCACTCTTTGACTTTGAAATTTTCAAAATGGCTGCCGCTCGCCTGGCAATGGGGGACGAGGGTGCCATCCGTTATTGCTAGCAATTACAAATCTAGTTATTATGTCACCCGATCGACAATGTCGGGTGACATATTGCTATTCCTCTGTTTCTTTTTCACTATTATTATTATTATTTTTCTTCCACCTAGTTTTGTCCGGCAGTTTTCTCAGAGCCAAAGGAACCAATCTGAATGATGGTGCATTATAACAAGGAACCCTGACTTTCCAGTTGCAGTGCAACTTTGGAACTAAAAAATGGCTGCCATCACCATGGAAACCGAAAAATAATGGAAAATTTCAGTTTTTGGTTTTGATGAATTATTTGGAAATGTTTTAACTTAGAATCATTATATTTTGATACAATGTAGGTGCCGGGCATATACTGGTTTTGGATGATTTTGGCAATCATTG
Source organism: Mytilus edulis (assembly GCF_963676685.1). Classification (NCBI taxonomy): domain Eukaryota; kingdom Metazoa; phylum Mollusca; class Bivalvia; order Mytilida; family Mytilidae; genus Mytilus; species Mytilus edulis. The sequence goes on along the minus strand of NC_092345.1, from coordinate 67,322,307 downwards.
GAACTGCTATGTTGCCATGGATACTACACCAAAAATTTCCAAAATATGGAAATGCTCTAAATTTTTGGAAACTTCATAGTAACGATGAGCAACATTGGTAGATGCGTAATTTGGCGTTGGAATTTCCAAAATGTCTGCCGTTACCATGGAAACAGTGCATAAGTGTCAAAATGCTCTAAAAACCTCAGGGTTTGGTGAATAATTTTGGTATGCTTGAACTTGAAATCATCAAATTTTTACACAATGTAGTTGTCCACTATATACAGGTTTTGAATGATTTTGACAATCATTGGAACTCTTCTGTAACCATGGATACAGGACCAAATATTTCAAAAATTTCAAAATGCTCCAAAATTGATCAAACTTAATATGATTGTTGACTGGCAAGTCTATATGAGACTTTTCACTTCGGAATTTCCAAAATGGCCACCGTTGCCATGGAAACTGCAAAAAATTCAAAATTTCTCAAAATGCTTTGAACTTAATGAAACTTGATATTATTGTTAACTGGCAAATACAGATCAGACTTTGGACTTCGAAATTTTCAAAATGGCTGCCGTTGCCATGGAAACAGCAAAAATGTTAATTTTTTTAAAATGCTCTGAATGTACTGAAAATTTACAGAAAGATGAATTGCCATGAACATATGTGCATTCACTGTTAAACCATTTTGAAATGGCTGCCGCTTAGTGGCAATAGGGGGAAGGGTGACATCCGCTATTGCTTGCAATGGCAATTCTAGTTATTATGGCACCCTCAACGGAGTTGGGGTGACATATTGTTATTGTTCGTTTCTTTTTGTCTTATTATATTTATTCTTCCACACTTTTTTGTCCATGCTATTTCTCGGAATTGGCTTGAACAATATTGATGGAACTATACCATAATGTAGACCACCACATTCTATAGTGCAGTGGGGTATGGCACCATCAAGATGGCTGCCGTTGCCATGGAAACGAAACAAATGTGAAAAAATCCAGTTTTTTGTTTTAGTGAACTGTTTGGATATGCTTTAACTCAGAATCATTATATTTTAATACAATGTAGGTGCCCACTATATACAGGTGTTGGATGATTTTGGTACTCATTGGAACTACTATGTTGCCATGGAAACTGCACCAAAAATTTCAAAAATATCAAAATGCTCAAAACTTAATGAAACTTCACAGTAACGATGAGCAACATTGGAAGATGTGGAATTTGGCGTTGGAATTTCCAAAATATCTGTTGTTACCATGGAAACAATGCAAAAAGGTCAAAACTTTGAATTTTCACAGAACATTCCAGAACATCAATGTTAAATTTATTCTAGAGACATTAAATCGTATATGATGGTATATATGATTATGGATGGAAAAAATTGCAGCGGGGTTGACTTTGGAATATTCAAAATGGCCGCTGTTACCATGGGAACAGCAAAATTATGAAAAACTTCAAAATGCTTTAAATTTAATAAAACTTAAAACAAATTTTGCCTAGCTTATGTAGACTTAACTTTTGAGTTTCGAATTTTCAAAATGGCCACCGTTGCCATGGAAACAGCAAAAATTTTCTGAATGGCTGCCGCTGGCCTGGCAATGGGGAAAGGGTGCCATCCGCTATTGCTTGCAATGGCAAATCTAGTTATGGCACCCTCAACGGAGTTGGGGTGACATATTGTTATTCTACGTTTCTTTTTTTTCTTATTATGGCACCCTAAACGGAGTTTGGGTGACATATTGTTATTATGGCACCCTAAACGGAGTTTGGGTGACATATTGTTATTCTACGTTTCTTTTTGTTTTTTTTATTATTTTTCTTCCACACATTTTTGTCCAGTCTGGAACTCTCATATGAATGGCCACAAGAAGATGGAACTATACCATGTTGTTAACCACCAAATGAAGATTTGCTTTTTGGGGGTGGCACTTTCAAGATGGCTGCCGTTACCCTGGAAACGGAACAAATGTGAAAAAATCCAGTTTTTTGTTTTGGTGAACTTTTTGGATACTATTTAACTCAGAAGCATTATATTTTAATACAATGTAGGTGCCCACTATATACAGGTGTTGGATGATTTTGGCACTCATTGGAACTACTATGTTGCCATGGAAACTACTCCAAAAAATTCAAAAATCTCAAAATGTTCCAAACTTAATGAAAGTTCACAGTAACGATGAGCAACATTGGAAGATGTGGAATTTGGCGTTGGAATTTCCAAAATCGCTGTTGTTACCATGGAAACAATGCAAAAAGGTCAAAACTTTGAATTTTCACAGAACATTCTAGAACATCAATGTTTAATTTATTCTAGAGACATTAAATGGTATATGATTGTGGAGGGAAAAAATTGCAGCGGGGGTTTGACTTTGGAATATTCAAAATGGCCGCCGTTACCATGGAAACAGCAAAAATACAAAAAACTTCAAAATGCTTCAAATTTATTGAAACTTATAACAAATGTTGCTCAGCTAATGTAGACTTGACTTTTGAGTTTGGAATTTCCAAAATGGCTGCGGTTACCATGGCTACCGCTCACCTGGAAATAGGGGAAGGGTGCCATCCGCTATTGCTTGCAATCGCAAATCTAGTTCTACGTTTCTTTTTGTTTTTTTTATTATTTTTCTTCCACACATTTTTGTCCAGTCTGGAACTCTCATATGAATGGCCACAAGAAGATGGAACTATACCATGTTGTTAACCACCAAATGAAGATTTGCTTTTTGGGGGTGGCACTTTCAAGATGGCTGCCGTTACCCTGGAAACGGAACAAATGTGAAAAAATCCAGTTTTTTGTTTTGGTGAACTTTTTGGATACTATTTAACTCAGAAGCATTATATTTTAATACAATGTAGGTGCCCACTATATACAGGTGTTGGATGATTTTGGCACTCATTGGAACTACTATGTTGCCATGGAAACTACTCCAAAAAATTCAAAAATCTCAAAATGTTCCAAACTTAATGAAAGTTCACAGTAACGATGAGCAACATTGGAAGATGTGGAATTTGGCGTTGGAATTTCCAAAATCGCTGTTGTTACCATGGAAACAATGCAAAAAGGTCAAAACTTTGAATTTTCACAGAACATTCTAGAACATCAATGTTTAATTTATTCTAGAGACATTAAATGGTATATGATTGTGGAGGGAAAAAATTGCAGCGGGGGTTTGACTTTGGAATATTCAAAATGGCCGCCGTTACCATGGAAACAGCAAAAATACAAAAAACTTCAAAATGCTTCAAATTTATTGAAACTTATAACAAATGTTGCTCAGCTAATGTAGACTTGACTTTTGAGTTTGGAATTTCCAAAATGGCTGCGGTTACCATGGCTACCGCTCACCTGGCAATAGGGGAAGGGTGCCATCCGCTATTGCTTGCAATCGCAAATCTAGTTATGGCACCCTCAACGGAGTTGGGGTGACATATTGTTATTGTTCGTTTCTTTTTTTTCTTTTTATTATTATGTCACCCTGACGGAGGTCGGGTGACATATTGTTATTGTACGATTCTTTTTTTCTTATTATTTTTATTCCACACTTTTTGTCCGGCTTAGTTCTCGGAATTGAATGGACCAATGTTGATGGAACTATAACATAATGTTAATCACCATGTGCAGTTTTGCACCTTACCTTGGAATTAAAAAAATGGCTGCCATTGCCATGGAAACAGCAAAAATGTGAAAAATAGAAATGTGTTCCAATTGATATGAAACTTCTATGATATTAAGAGAGTCATGCACACTTCAACATGTTACATTTTTTTTTCAACTGGGGGGTCTCTAGACATAATTTGAGGGGGGTGAATTTTTCATGGAACATTCCAGAACATAAGTGTTAAATTTATTCTAGAGACATTAAATGGTATATGATGGTATATAATTATGGAGAGATCAATTTGGAGAAGAAGTAAGACTTTGGAATTTTCAAAATGGCAGCCGTTACCATGGAAACAGCAAAAATATGAAAAACTCCAAAATTCTTCAAATTTAATGAAACTTAAAACAAATGTTGCCTAGCTAATGTAGACTTGACTTTTGAGTTCGGAATTTTCAAAATGGCCGCCGTTGCCATGGAAACGGCACAATTGTTAAGAACAGAAAAACGTACATAAAGCTATGAAAACTGAAAGAAAGATCTTTTGTTATGGATATATCTACATTTACTGATGGAACATTTCGAAATGGCTGTCGTTTAGTGGCAATTGGGGAACCAGGGTGACATCCGCTATTGCTTGCAATGGCAATTCTAGTTATTATTTTTATTCTTCCACACATTTTGTCCATACTATTTCTCAGAACTGGTCATACCAATGTTGATGGAACTATACCATAATATGAACCGCCATGTTAAGATGTGCAAGAGACAGTGGAATGGTAAAAAATGGCCGCCGTTACCATGGAAACAAAACAAATGTGAAAAAATCCAGTTTTTTGTTTTGGTGAACTATTTGGATACTATTTAACTCAGAATCATTATATTTTAATACAATGTAGGTGCCCACTATATACAGGTTTTGGATGATTTTGGCACTCATTGGAACTACTATGTTGCCATGGAAACTACTCCAAAAAAATCAAAAATCTAAAAATGTTCCAAACTTAATGAAACTTCACAGTAACGATGAGCAACATTGGAAGATGTGGAATTTGGCGTTGGAATTTCCAAAATCGCTGTTGTTACCATGGAAACAATGCAAAAAGGTCAAAACTTTGAATTTTCACAGAACATTCTAGAACATCAATGTTTAATTTATTCTACAGACATTAAATGGTATATGATTGTGGAGGGGAAAAATTGCAGCGGGGGTTTGACTTTGGAATATTCAAAATGGCCGCCGTTACCATGGAAACAGCAAAAATACGAAAAACTTCAAAATGCTTCAAATTTATTGAAACTTATAACAAATGTTGCTCAGCTAATGTAGACTTGACTTTTGAGTTTGAAATTTCCAAAATGGCCGCCGTTACCATGGCTACCGCTCACCTGGCAATAGGGGAAGGGTGCCATCCGCTATTGCTTGCAATGGCAAATCTAGTTATTTTTATTTTTCTTCCACACATTTTGTCCGCGCGAGTTCTCAGAATTGAACCTACCCATGTTTATGGAACTCAACTATAATGAAGAACCCCACTTGAAGTTGTGCACCTTGCTATGGAATGGTAAAAGATGGCCGCCGTTTCCATGGAAACAGCACAAATGCGAAAAAAATCAAAGTGGTCCAAACTGGAAGAAACTCCACAGGAATGTTAACTGGCATGTGCTGATTTGCAGTTTGACTTTGGAATTTTCAAAATGGCTGCCGTTACCATGGAAACAGCTCAAATATCAAAAATTCTAACTCTTTCGTTATAACATCCAGCTGGATGAAACTTTATGAAAATATTCTCCAGTATGCCAAGATGTCAAGACAATATTTGGAAAGTTCAAAATGGCCGCCGTTGTCATGGAAACTGGGGCCAAGTTTTGCATTGACCCTATGGAAAAATGCATAAAACCAGCATTTTCTCAGAGAGTAGTGCACCAAAGTTAATGAAACTGTATTGATATATAACATGACATGTGGCAAAGAGATGTACGCTTTTAGAATTTTGGAATTATCTACTGTAACCATGGTTGCAGCACAAATGTTCAAAATTTCCAAAAAAATTAAAATGCTGCAAACTGCATGAAACTTTACAGGAATAGTAACTGACATGTGCGGAGTTGCATTTTGAAGTTGGAATTTCCAAAATGGCCGCCGTAACCATGGAAACAGCAAAATTGTCCAAAATTTCAAAATGCTCCAAACTTAATGAAATTTTACAAAAATGATGACTTGCATGTGTAGATGCACTCTTTGACTTTGAAATTTTCAAAATGGCTGCCGCTCGCCTGGCAATGGGGGACGAGGGTGCCATCCGTTATTGCTAGCAATTACAAATCTAGTTATGTCACCCTGACGGAGGTCGGGTGACATATTGTTATTGTTCGATTCTTTTTTATTATTCTTATTCCACACTTTTTGTCCAGCTTAGTTCTCGGAACTGAATGGACCAATGTTGATGGAACTATAACATAATGTTGATCACCATGTCTTGTTGTGCACCTGACTTTGGAATTAAAAACATGGCTGCCATTGCCATGGAAACAGCAAAAATATGAAAAATTTCATGGAATATTCCAGAACATTAGGGTTAAATTAATTCTACAGCCCTTAAATGTTATATTATGGTATAACATTATGGAGAGCACAATATGAAGCAGCAGTGTGACTGGAATTTTCAAATGTTGCCATGGAAACTGTTCTAAAATAGCAAAATTTTGAAAATTCTTCAAAAATGTATGAAACGTTACAGAATGTTAACTTGTAAATCTATATAAATGCGGCATTCAACTTTGAATTTCCGAAATGCCTTAATGGCTGCCGTTACCATGGCTGCTGTTTAGTGGCAATTGGTGGACCAGGGTGACATCCGCTATTGCTTGCAATGGCAATTCTAGTTATTTTTATTATTCTTCCACACATTTTGTCCATCGTGTTTCTAAGAATTGAGTGATCCAATATTGTTGGAACTATAACATAATGAGGACCCCCATTTGAAGTTGTGCACCTTGCTATGGAATGGTAAAAGATGGCCGCCGTTTCCATGGAAACAGCACAAATGCGAAAAAAATCAAAGTGGTCCAAACTGGAAGAAACTCCACAGGAATGTTAACTGGCATGTGCTGATTTCCAGTTTGACTTTGGAATTTTCAAAATGGCCGCCGTTACCATGGAAACAGCTAAAATATCAAAAATTCTAACTCTTTCGTTATAACATCCAACTGGATGAAACTTTATGAAAATGTTCTCCAGTATGCCAAGATGTCAAGACAATATTTGGATAGTTCAAAATGGCCGCCGTTGTCATGGAAACTGGGGCCAAATTTTGCATTGACCCTATGGAAAAATGCATAAAATCAGCATTTTTTCAGAGAGTAGTGCACCAAAGTAAATGAAACTGTATTGATATATAACATGACATGTGGCAAAGAGATGTACGCTTTTAGAATTTTGGAATTATCTACTGTAACCATGGTTGCAGCACAAATGTTCAAAATTTCCAAAAAAATCAAAATGCTGCAAACTGGATGAAACTTTACAGGAATAGTAACTGACATGTGCGGAGTTGCATTTTGAAGTTGGAATTTCCAAAATGGCTGCCGTAACCATGGAAACAGCAAAATTTTCCAAAATTTCAAAATGCTCCAAACCTAATGAAATTTTACAAAAATGATGACTTGCATGTGTAGATGCACTCTTTGACTTTGAAATTTTCAAAATGGCTGCCGCTCGCCTGGCAATGGGGGGACGAGGGTGCCATCCGTTATTGCTAGCAATTACAAATCTAGTTATTATTATTTTTATTCTTCCACACATTTTGTCCATACTATTTCTCTGGATTGGCCAGACCCATGTTGATGGAACTATACCATAATATGAACCGCCATGTGAAGTAGTGCAAAAGACATTGGAATGGTAAAAAATGGCCGCCGTTACCATGGAAACTGAACAAATGTGAAAAAATCCAGTTTTTGGTTTTTGTGAACTGTTTAAATTTGCTTTAACTCAGAATCGTCATATTTTAATACAATGTAGGTGCCCACTATATACATGTGTTGGATGATTTTGGCACCCATTGGAACTACTATGTTGCCATGGAAACTACACCAAAAATTTCAAAATTCTCAAAATGCTCCAAACTTCAGGAAACTTCACAGTAATGATGAGCAACATTGGAAGATGTGGAATTTGGCGTTGGAATTTCCAAAATCGCTGTTGTTACCATGGAAACAATGCAAAAAGGTCAAAACTTTGAATTTTCACAGAACATTCCAGAACATCAATGTTAAATTTATTCTAGAGACATTAAATGGTATATAATTGTGGAGGAAACAAATTGCAGCGGGGGTCTGACTTTGGAATATTCAAAATGGCCGCCGTTACCATGGAAACAGCAAAAATACCAAAAACTTCAAAATGCTTCAAATTTATTGAAACTTATAACAAATGTTGCTCAGCTAATGTAGACTTGACTTTTGAGTTTGGAATTTCCAAAATGGCCGCCGTTACCATGGCTACCGCTCACCTGGCAATAGGGGAAGGGTGCCATCCGCTATTGCTTGCAATGGCAATTCTAGTTATTATTTTTATTCTTCCACACATTTTGTCCATGCTATTTCTTGGAATTGGCTTGAAAAATATTGATGAAACTATGCCATAATGTAGTCCACTATATGAAATTGTGCAAACGGGGTATGGCATCATCAAGATGGCTGACGTTGCCATGGAAACTAAACAAATGTGAAAAAATCCAGTTTTTTGTTTAGGTGAACTATTGGGATATGATTGAACTCAGAACCATTATATTTTAATACAATGTAGGTGCCCACTATATACAGGTGTTGGGTGATTTTGGCACTCATTGGAACTACTATGTTGCCATGGAAACTACTCCAAAAAATTCAAAAATCCCAAAATGTTCCAAACTTCATGAAACTTCACAGTAACGATGAGCAACATTGGAAGATGTGGAATTTGTCGTTGGAATTTTCAAAATATCTGTTGTTACCATGGAAACAATGCAAAAAGGTCAAAACTTTGAATTTTCACAGAACATTCCAGAACATCAATGTTAAATTTATTCTAGAGACATATTAAAAGGTATATGATGGTATATGATTATGGAGGGAAAAAATTGAAGTGGGGGTTAGACTTTGCAATATTCAAAATGGCCGCCGTTACCATGGAAACAGCAAAAATATGAAAAACTTCAAAATGCTTTAAAGTTAATGAAACTTATAATAGATGTTGCCAAGCTTTTGTAGACTTGACTTTTGAGTTAGGAATTTTCAAAATGGCCGCCGTTGCCATGGAAACAGCAAACATTTTCTAAATGGCTGCCGCTGGCCTGGCAATGGGGGAAGGGTGCCATCCGCTATTGCTTGCAATGGCAAATCTAGTTATGTCACCCGATCGACAATGTCGGGTGACATATTGCTTTTCCTCTGTTTCTTTACTATTATTATTATTCTTCCAATGATTTTTGTCCGGCAGTTTTCTTGGAGCCAATGGACCCAATCTTAATGATAGTTCACTATATAGAGGAACACAAAATTTCGGGTTGCAGTAGGTTTTAAGACCATGAAAAATGGCTGCCGTTACCATGGAAACGGAACAATTGTGAAAAATTCCAATTTTTGTTTTTGGTGAATAATTTTGAGATGCTTAAACTCAGAATCATTATATTTTAATACAATGAAGGTGCAAGCCATATACTGGTTTTGGATGATTTTGGCAATCATTGGAACTACTATGTTGCCATGGAAACTACACCAAAAATGTCAAAAATGTGAAAATGCTCCAAATATTTTGAAACTTTAGCATAACGATGAGCAACTTTGGTAGAGGTGGCATTTGGCGTTGTAATTTCCAAAATGTCTGCCGTTTCCATGGAAACAATGCAAAAAGGTCAAAATGCTCCAAAAACTTCCGGGTTTGGTGAATAACTTTGGTATGCTTGAACTTAAAATCATCAAATTTTTATGCAATATAGTTGTCCACTATATACAGGTTTTGAATCATTTTGACAATCATTGGAACTACTATGTTACCATGGATACAGGAGCAAAAATTTCAGAATGCTTCAAAATTGATGAAACTTGATCTGATTGTTGACTGTCAAGTCTACATATGACTTTTGAAGTTGGAATTTCCAAAATGGCCACGGTTGCCATGGAAACTGCAAAAATGTCAAAAATTCTGAAAATGGTTTTTACGTAATAAAATTTGATATTATTGGTAACTGACAAGTGAAGATCAGACTTTTGACTTTGAAACTTTCAAAATGGCTGCCGTTGCCATGGAAACAGTATAAATGTAAAAAACTTTAAAATGCCATGCATATTTGTGCATTTACTGTTAAACAAGTTTGAAATGGCTGCCGCTTAGTGGCAATAGGGGGAAGGGTGACATCCGCTATTGCTTGCAATGGCAATTCTAGTTATGTCACCCGATCGACAATGTCGGGTGACATATTGCTATTCCTCTGTTTCTTTTTCACTATTATTATGTCACCCTGACGGAGGTCGGGTGACATATTGTTATTGTACGATTCTTTTTTTCTTATTATTTTTATTCCACACTTTTTGTCCGGCTTAGTTCTCGGAATTGAATGGACCAATGTTGATGGAACTATAACATAATGTTAATCACCATGTGCAGTTTTGCACCTTACCTTGGAATTAAAAAAATGGCTGCCATTGCCATGGAAACAGCAAAAATGTGAAAAATAGAAATGTGTTCCAATTGATATGAAACTTCTATGATATTAAGAGAGTCATGCACACTTCAACATGTTACATTTTTTTTTCAACTGGGGGGTCTCTAGACATAATTTGAGGGGGGTGAATTTTTCATGGAACATTCCAGAACATAAGTGTTAAATTTATTCTAGAGACATTAAATGGTATATGATGGTATATAATTATGGAGAGATCAATTTGGAGAAGAAGTAAGACTTTGGAATTTTCAAAATGGCAGCCGTTACCATGGAAACAGCAAAAATATGAAAAACTCCAAAATTCTTCAAATTTAATGAAACTTAAAACAAATGTTGCCTAGCTAATGTAGACTTGACTTTTGAGTTCGGAATTTTCAAAATGGCCGCCGTTGCCATGGAAACGGCACAATTGTTAAGAACAGAAAAACGTACATAAAGCTATGAAAACTGAAAGAAAGATCTTTTGTTATGGATATATCTACATTTACTGATGGAACATTTCGAAATGGCTGTCGTTTAGTGGCAATTGGGGAACCAGGGTGACATCCGCTATTGCTTGCAATGGCAATTCTAGTTATGGCACCCTCAACGGAGTTGGGGTGACGTATTGTTATTCTACGTTTCTTTTTTTTCTTATTATTATTTTTCTTGCAACAAATTTTGTCCAGGTGATTTCTCGAAATCCAATGGACCAATGTTGATGGAACTCTTCTATAGTAAGGACCCCCATGTGCAGAGTTGCAGTAAGCATGGAATGGTTCAAGATGGCTACCGTTTCCATGGAAACAGAACAAATGTGAAAAAATCCTGTTTTTTGTTTTGGTGAACTGTTTTGATATGCTTTAACTCAGAAACATTATATTTTAATACAATGTAGGTGCCCACTATATACAGGTGTTGGATGATTTTGACACTCATTGGAACTACTATGTTGCCATGGAAACTACACCAAAAATTTCAAAAATATCAAAATGCTCCAAACTTAATGAAACTTCACAGTAACGATGAGCAACATTGGAAGATGTGGAATTTGGCGTTGGAATTTTCAAAATATCTGTTGTTACCTTGGAAACAATGCAAAAAGGTCAAAACTTTGAATTTTCACAGAACATTCCAGAACGTCAATGTTAAATTTATTCTAGAGACATCAAATGGTATATGATTATGGAGGGAAAAAATTGCAGCGGGGGTTTGACTTTGGAATATTAAAAATGGCCGCAGTTACCATGGAAACAGCAAAAATATGAAAAACTTCAAAATGCTTTAAATTTAATGAAACTTATAACAAAATGTTGCCTAGCTTATGAAGACTTGACTTTTGAGTTTAGAATTTTCAAAATGGCCGCCGTTTCCATGGAAACAGCAAAAATATCCAAAATTTCAAAATGCTTCAAACCTAATGAAACTTTGCAAAAATGTTACTAGACATCTGTAGATGCACTATTTGACTTTGGAATTTTCAAACTGGCTGCGGCTCACCTGGCAATGGGGGAAGGGTGCCATCCGTTATTGCTAGCAATTACAAATCTAGTTATTATTATTATTATTATTATTCTTCCACCTAGTTTTGTCCGGCAGTTTTCTAAGAGCCAAAGGAACCAATCTGAATGATGGTGCACTATAACAAGGAACCCTGACTTTCCAGTTGCAGTGCAACTTTGGAACTAAAAAATGGCTGCCATCACCATGGAAACCGAAAAATAATGGAAAATTCCAGTTTTTGGTTTTGATGAATTATTTGGAAATGCTTTAACTTAGAATCATTATATTTTGATACAATGTAGGTGCCGGGCATATACTGGTTTTGGATGATTTTGGCAATCATTGGAACTGCTATGTTGCCATGGATACTACACCAAAAATTTCAAAAATATGGAAATGCTCCAAATTTTATAAAACTTCACAGTAATGATGAGCAACATTGGTAGATGTGGAATTTGGTGTTGCAATTTCGAAAATGTCTGCCGTTACCATGGAAACAATGCAAAACAGGTCAAAATGGTCTAAAAACCTTCAAGTGGCATTTACTTTCTTAAAATGGTAGGTCAAATTGATTGAAACTTTGATGGTATGGTCCCTCCCATGTACCAATGTGGTATATGCCATTCAATTTTGGGAACGGTCTCTGTTGCCATAGGAACCATCCCAAATGTCAAAAATTTCAAAAATTTCAAAATGCTCCAAAACTGATGAAACTTAATAGGATTGTACACTGACAAGTCTGAATGAGACTTTTGAAGTTGGAATTTCCAAAATGGCCAACGTTGCCATGGAAACTGCGGAAATGTCAAATATTTTCAAAATGCTCCAAACTTTATGAAACTTAATATTATTGTTAACTTGCATGTATAGATGAGACTTTTGACTTTGGAATTTTCAAAATGGCTGTCGTTGCCATGGAAACAGCAAAAATGTGAAATTTTCTAAAATGCTCTCAATGTACTGAAAATTTACAGAATGATGTACTGCAATGCATATATGTGCATTCACTGTTAAACAATTTTGAAATGGCTGCCGCTTAGTGGCAATTGGGGGAAGGGTGACATCCGCTATTGCTTGCAATGGCAATTCTAGTTATTATTATTCTTCCACCTTTTTTTGTCCGACAGCTTTTTTGGAGTAAAATGGAACCAATCTTATTGATAGTTCACTATAAGGAGGAACACAAAATTTCGGGTTGCAGTAGGGTCTAAGACCATAAAAAATGGCTGCCGTTTCCATGGAAACGGAACAATTGTGAAAAATTCCAGTTTTTGGTTTTGTGAATAATTTAGAGATGCTTAAACTCAGAATCATCATATTCTATCACAATGTAGGTGCCAGCCATATATTGGTTTTGGATGATATTGGCAATCATTGGAACCACTATGTTGCCATGGAAACTACCCCAAAAATTTCAAAAATTTCAAAATGCTCCAAATTTTTTGAAACTTCATAGTAACGATGAGCAACTTTGGTAGATGCGTAATTTGGCGTTGGAATTTCCAAAATGTCTGCCGTTACCATGGAAACAGTGCATAAGTGTCAAAATGCTCTAAAAACTTCAGGGTTTGGTAAATAATTTTGGTATGCTAGAACTTGAAATCATCAAATTTTTACACAATATAGTTCTCCACTATATACAGCTTTTGAATGATTTTGACAATCATTGGAACTCTTCTGTTACCATGGATACAGGACCAAATATTTCAAAAATTTCAAAATGCTCATTAATTGATCAAACTTTATATGATTGTTGACTGGCAAGTCTGGATGAGACTTTTGACTTTGGAATTTCCAAAATGGCCACCGTTGCCATGGAAACTGCAAAAATGTCAAAAATTCTCTAAATGCTTTCAACTTAATGAAACTTGATATTATTGTTAACTGGCAAGTAAAGATGAGACTTTTGACTTCCAAATTTTAAAAATGGCTGCCGTTGCCATGGAAACAGCAGAATTGTGAAATTTTTTAGAATGCTTTCAATGTACTGTAAATTTACAGAAAGATGTATTGCCATGCATATATGTGCATTCACTGTTAAACAATTTTGAAATGGCTGCCGCTTAGTGGCAATTGGGGGAAGGGTGACATCCGCTATTGCTTGCAATGGCAATTCTAGTTATTATTATTATGGCACCCTCAACGGAGTTGGGGTGACATATTGTTATTCTACGTTTCTTTTTTTTCTTATTTTTCTTCTTGCAACAAATTTTGTCCAGGTGATTTCTCGAAATCCAATGGACCAATGTTGATGGAACTCTACTATAGTAAGGACCCCCAAATGCAGAGTTGCAGTAAGCATGGAATGGTTCAAGATGGCTACCGTTTCCATGGAAACAGAACAAATGTGAAAAAATCCAGTTTTTTCTTTTGGTGAACTGTTTGGAAATGCTTTCACTCAGAAACATTATATTTTGATACAATGTAGGTGCCGGCCATATACAGGTGTTGGATGATTTTGGCACTCATTGGAACTACTATGTTGCCATGGAAACTACACCAAAAATTTCAAAAATATCAAAATGCTCCAAACTTCATGAAACTTCACAGTAACGATGAGCAACATTGGAAGATGTTGAATTTGGCGTTGGAATTTCCAAAATATCTGTTGTTACCATGGAAACAATGCAAAAAGGTCAAAACTTTTAATTTTCACAGAACATTCCAGAACATCAATGTTAAATTTATTCTAGAGACATGAAACTTTATGAAAATGTTCTCCAGTATGCCAAGATGTCAAGACAATATTTTGATAGTTCAAAATGGCCGCCGTTGTCACGGAAACTAGGGCCAAGTTTTGCATTGACCCTATGGAAAAATGCATAAATCTGCATTTTCTCAGAGAGTAGTGCACCAAAGTTAATGAAACTGTTTTGATATATAACATGACATGTGGCAATGAGATGTCTGCTTTTAGAATTTTGGAATTATCTACTGTAACTATGGTTGCAGCACAAATGTTCAAAATTTCCAAAAAAAATTATGTGCTGCAAACTGGATGAAACTTTACAGGAATAGTGACTGTCATGTGCGGAGTTGCATTTTGAAGTTGGAATTTCCAAAATGGCCGCCGTAACCATGGAAACAGCAAAATTGTCCAAAATTTCAAAATGCTCAAAACTTAATGAAATTTTGCAAAAATGATAACCTGCAGGTGTAGACGCACTCTTTGACTTTGGAATTTCCAAAATGGCTGTCGCTCGCCTGGCAATGGAGGTACGAGGGTGCCATCCGTTATTGCTAGCAATTACAAATCTAGTTATGGCACCCTCAACGGAGTTGGGGTGACGTATTGTTATTCTACGTTTCTTTTTTTTTTCTTATTATTATGGCACCCTCAACGGAGTTGGGGTGACATATTGTTATTGTACGTTTCTTTTTTTTCTTATTTTTATTCTTCCACACATTTTGTCCACGCTATTTCTCGGAATTGGTCAAACCAATGTTGATGGAACTATACCATAATATGAACCGCCATGTGAAGTTGTGCAAGAGACATTGGAATGGTAAAAAATGGCCGCCGTTACCATGGAAACTAAAAAAATGTAAAAAAAAATCAAAATTCTAAATCTTTCGTTATAAGAGCCAACCTAATGAAACTTTATGTAAATGTTGGCAGTGGTGCCCTGAGGTACCAACAGTACTTAGCTTCTGCAAAATCTCTACCATTGCCATGGAAACTGGAGAAAAGTTTAACATTGAACCTATGGCAAAAAACTTCAAACCAGTCTTTTCTTAAGGAATATAAGATCAAATTCAAAGAAACTTTATGAATATATAACATGGCATAAGTCGATGTTGAAACTGTAGTTGGAATTTTCCAAATGAACACTGTTACCATGGAAACTGCAAAAATGTAAAAAAATCTCAAAATGCGCCAAACTTAATGAAACTCATTATAAATGATCAATGTCAAGTAAAGATAACACATTGGACTTCGGAATTTCCAAAATGGCCGCCGTTGCCATGGAAACTACAAAAAAATCAAAAATTTCAAAATGCTCCAAAATAAAGGAAACTTTACAACAATGTTAACAGACATCTATAGATGCGGTCTTTGACTTTGAAATTTTCAAAATGGCTGCCGCTCACCTGGCAATAGGGGAAGGGTGCCATCCGCTATTGCTTGCAATGGCAAATCTAGTTATGGCACCCTCAACGGAGTTGGGGTGACATATTGTTATTGTTCGTTTCTTTTTTTCTTATTATTATATTTATTCTTCCACACTTTTTTGTCCATTCTATTTCTCGGAATTGGCTTGAACAATATTGATGGAACTATACCATAATGTAGACCACCACATTCTATAGTGCAGTGGGATATGGCACCATCAAGATGGCTCCCGTTGCCATGGAAACGAAACAAATGTGAAAAAATCCCGTTTTTTGTTTTGGTGAACTATTTGGATAGGCTTTAACTCAGAACCATTATATTTTAATACAATGTAGGTGCCCACTATATACAGGTGTTTGGATGATTTTGGCACTCATTGGAACTACTATGTTGCCATGGAAACAACACCAAAAATTTCAAAAATCTCAAAATGTTCCGAACTTAATGAAACTTCACAGTAACGATGAGCAACATTGGAAGATGTGGAATTTGGCGTTGGAATTTCCAAAATATCTGTTATTACCATGGAAACAATGCAAAAAGGTCAAAACTTTGAATTTTCACAGAACATTCCAGAACATCAATGTTAAATTTGTTCTAGAGACATTAGATGATATATTGGTATGCCTACATGTTATGACCATATTAGGAAATTCCAAAATGGCCGCCATTGCCATGGAAACTGGACAAAAGTTTAACATTGACCCTACGGGAAAACACTCTTAAGCTGCATTTTTTTTAAAAATATAACAACAATTCCACGCATATCGTAATCAGGAGTATGTGCACGTAATGCTGTACTGCTAACCTGTACTAGAATATGCTAGAATAAAAATATGTATTTTATTTAACGTGCTTCTTTTCTATACAAAAATCGCGCTTTTAAGAGAAAATCGCCACCGACAGAATGAGAAACACTCAGAGTACATATTACTGACATTTCTGCACTTGCGTTAAAGTACATATCCGTGAATGACACACCTGTTAAAATCTACACATTAGCTGCAATCAATCGATAAACATGTAATTTAATTGTACACGATAAGTTACATGTATTGTGTGATACGCGAGCTATTGAAGAATAAGTTGAACAGTTAGTACGCCGCTCCGTCAATATATACACGTGTTGTCTGTCCAACGTCCCCTCTAGAAAGAATATTAATATGCTAAGTCCACGATAATATCCTTGAGTATCACGTGACACCACCTTCCTACTTGCGCGCGTGTCTAATTTTAGATTTAAAAGGATTCCCAAACTATGTATAGAACTGAAACGTATTCAACGGAAGAGAAAAAAAAGGGGGGGGGGGTTGTTGTCGTGTGTGTGAAGAAATGCTGATTCCCACATGTATAATAGATATTTGACTTTTGTACACTCATAAGTATTGATGCTACTGTGACCATGTGCAGTACGGGGTGCCATCCTCAGCTATTGCTAGCAATAGCAAATCTAGTGTTAGAATAACTCAGTCGCAATTCATTTTTCTTTTCGGATGTAAGAGTTGTTCTCAATACTACATGTACAATTGTGCGTGAGATATTTGTCACTGAACAGCACGAAACATATAGAAAATGAAGAAAAAAACCATGCAAAATATGTCATTTTCGGCTATAGAAAGTATTGATCAATCAACCAAATCATGATCAGAGTGATCAAATCATGATCACATTGATTAAATCATGATTAGAGATTGATCGATCGATCAATCTATCAAGTGTTGATATCAGACAAGTAATCAATCAATTGCAGAATCCGAAATAAACGTCCCATCGCTATTTTTACAAACTGTCAATCATTAGAAAGTATTGATCAATCAACCAAATCAAGATCAGAGTGATCAAATCATGATCACATGGATTAAATCATGATTAGAGATTGATCGATCGATCAATCTATCAAGTGTTGATATCAGACAAGTAATCAATCAATTGCAGAATCCGAAATAAACGTCCCATCGCTATTTTTACAAACTGTCAATCATTAGAAAGTATTGATCAATCAACCAAATCATGATCAGAGTGATCAAATCATGATCACATGGATTAAATCATGATTACAGATTGATCGATCGATCAATCAATCAAGTGTTGATATCAAACAAGTAATCAATCAAGTGCAGAATCCGAAATAAACGTCCCATTGCTATTTTTTAAAACTGTCAATCATTCGATTAATCAATCAATCAAACGATCGATCAATTGATTGATTGATCAATCATGATCACAAACCATCAATCAACCAATACACGTATCGTCTCCATTGAATTTATGAAAGAAAAAAACTTTAATTCGCTTTTCGTATTATTATGGCACCCTCAACGGAGTTGGGGTGACATATTGTTATTGTTCGTTTCTTTTTTTCTTATTATTATGTCACCCGATCGACAATGTCGGGTGACATATTGCTTTTCCTCTGTTTCTTTTTCCGTATTATTATGGCACCCTAAACGGAGTTTGGGTGACATATTGTTATTCTACGTTTCTTTTTGTTTTTTTTATTATTTTTCTTCCACACATTTTTGTCCAGTCTGGAACTCTCATATGAATGGCCACAAGAAGATGGAACTATACCATGTTGTTAACCACCAAATGAAGATTTGCTTTTTGGGGGTGGCACTTTCAAGATGGCTGCCGTTACCCTGGAAACGGAACAAATGTGAAAAAATCCAGTTTTTTGTTTTGGTGAACTTTTTGGATACTATTTAACTCAGAAGCATTATATTTTAATACAATGTAGGTGCCCACTATATACAGGTGTTGGATGATTTTGGCACTCATTGGAACTACTATGTTGCCATGGAAACTACTCCAAAAAATTCAAAAATCTCAAAATGTTCCAAACTTAATGAAAGTTCACAGTAACGATGAGCAACATTGGAAGATGTGGAATTTGGCGTTGGAATTTCCAAAATCGCTGTTGTTACCATGGAAACAATGCAAAAAGGTCAAAACTTTGAATTTTCACAGAACATTCTAGAACATCAATGTTTAATTTATTCTAGAGACATTAAATGGTATATGATTGTGGAGGGAAAAAATTGCAGCGGGGGTTTGACTTTGGAATATTCAAAATGGCCGCCGTTACCATGGAAACAGCAAAAATACAAAAAACTTCAAAATGCTTCAAATTTATTGAAACTTATAACAAATGTTGCTCAGCTAATGTAGACTTGACTTTTGAGTTTGGAATTTCCAAAATGGCTGCGGTTACCATGGCT
Organism: Mytilus edulis; assembly: GCF_963676685.1. NCBI lineage: Eukaryota > Metazoa > Mollusca > Bivalvia > Mytilida > Mytilidae > Mytilus > Mytilus edulis. The sequence continues at coordinate 67,303,208 of NC_092345.1, read as the reverse complement.
ACCGCTCACCTGGCAATAGGGGAAGGGTGCCATCCGCTATTGCTTGCAATCGCAAATCTAGTTATGTCACCCTGACGGAGGTCGGGTGACATATTGTTATTGTACGATTCTTTTTTTTATTATTATTATTCCACACTTTTTTGTCCAGACTATTTCTTGAAAACGTATGGACCAATTGTAATGGAACTATACCAGAATGTTAATAACCATTGTCCGAAGTGCAGTCGAGATTGGCACTTCCAGGATGTCTGCTGTTACCATGGAAACAGAAAAAAAGTGAAAAAACGAAGTTTTAGTTTTTGGTGAATAATTTGACTATGACAAAACATTTAATCATCATATTTTTATACAATGTAGCTGTCCTCTATATACACGCTGTGGATGTTTTTGAGATCTATTGGAACTACGATGTTGCTATAGAAACTGATCAAAAATATCAAAAATTTGAAAATTCTTTAAAAATATATAAAACTTTTACAGAAATGTTGCCTGGCAAATCTAGATGTGGCATTCAACTTTGGAATTTCCAAAATGGCTGCCGTTACCATGGAAACAAGGCAAAAACATCAAAATGAGAAAATGTGATGGAACATTCCAGAACATAAGTGTTGTACAGCTATTAAATTTTATATGATTGTAAAATATTATGGGGAGTACAATATGAAGCAGAAGTACGACTTTGGAATTTTCAAAATGGCCGCTGTTGCCATAGAAACAGTAAAAACATTAAAATTTTAAAAATGCTTTAAACTTTCTAAAATTTTGCAAACTGATGCATTGTAAAGTAAATAAATTAATTTAATGTTAAAATTTCGAAATGGCTGCCGCTTAGTGGCAATTGGTGGACCAGGGTGACATCCGCTATTGCTTGCAATGGCAATTCTAGTTATGGCACCCTCAACGGAGTTGGGGTGACATATTGTTATTCTACGTTTCTTTTTTTTCTTATTATTATTATTATTTTTTTTCTTGCAACAAATTTTGTCCAGGTGATTTCTCGAAATCCAATGGACCAATGTTGATGGAACTCTACTATAGTAAGGACCCCCAGTTGCAGAGTTGCAGGAAGCATGGAATGGTTCAAGATGGCTACCGTTTCCATGGAAACAGAACAAATGTGAAAAAATCCAGTTTTTTGTTTTGGTGAACTGTTTGGATATGCTTTATCTCAGAATCATTATATTTTAATACAATGTAGGTGTCCACTATATACAGGTGTTTGATGATTTTGGTGATCATTGGAACTACTATGTTGCCATGGAAACTACACCAAAAATTTCAAAATTCTCAAAATGCTCCAAACTTCAGGAAACTTCACAGTAACGATGAGCAACATTGGAAGATGTGGAATTTGGCTTTGGAATTTCCAAAATATCTGTTGTTACCTTGGAAACAATGCAAAAAGGTCAAAACTTTGGATTTTCACAGAACATTCCAGAACATCAATGTTAAATTAATTCTAATGACATTAAATTGTATATGATTATGAACGGAAAAAATTGCAGCAGGGGTTTGACTTTGGAATATTCAAAATGGCCGCCGTTACCATGGAAACAGCAAAAATATCCAAAATTTCAAAATGCTTCAAACTTAATGAAACTTTGCAAAAATGTTACTTGACATCTGTAGATGCACTATTTGACTTTGGAATTTTCAAACTGGCTGCCGCTCACCTGGCAATGGGGGAAGGGTGCCATCCGTTATTGCTAGCAATTACAAATCTAGTTAAGTCACCAAAACGGAGTTTTTGGCGACTTATTGTTTTTGTATCGTTTCTTATTATTATTATTCTTATTCTTCTCTTTCTGACCCCTTAAACTGTCCTACCATTTTTTGGGAAGCAGTACAGGATGGAAAATTTATATTTATTCTGGGTATAGGTCTGCATCATGGGGGTTGCAGAAGCCAATGTCCATGATACCAGGGTGTCATCTTGGCTTAATTAGGGGGGCTCAAAGATGGGTGGGGTCAATTTTTTTTTGCATTTCATCAATTTTCTGCTGTAAATAGAGTAGATGGTTTTATATTTTCTTTTATGAATATTTAGAGACACATGTCTGCTTCAACATGGAACTTTTTTTATTTCAGTAGGGGGTCTCCTGGCATAATTTTAGGGGGGTGAATTTTCATGGAACATTCCAGAACATCAAAGTTAAATTTATTCTAGACACATCTAATGGTATATGATGGTATATAATTATGGAGAGAACAATTTGCAGCAGCACTTTGTCTGTGGAATATTCAAAATGGCCGCCGTTACCATGGAAACAGCAAAAATATGAAAAACTTCAAAATGCTTCAAATTTAATGAAACTTATAACTAATGTTGACTAACTTGTGTAGAATTGATTTTTGAGTTTGGAATTTTCAAAATGGCCGCCGTTACCATGGAAACAGCAAAAATATGAAAAACTTCAAAATGCTTCAAATTTAATGAAACTTATAACTAATGTTGACTAACTTGTGTAGAATTGACTTTTGAGTTTGGAATTTTCAAAATGGCCGCCGTTACCATGGAAACAGCAAAAATATTAAAAAAATCAAAATGCTTCAAATTTAATGAAACTTATAACAAATGTTGCCTAACTTGTGTAGACTTTAATTTTGAGTTTGAAATTTTCAAAATGGCCGCCGTTGCCATGGAAACAGCTAAAATGTCCAAAAAAAAAATTAATTCTTCATATTGAATTAAACTTTACACACACATTATTTGGCATCAATGATACCGCAGAACAATGATGTGGGGTCCGTTTTGGTGACTTTTGTGTTAGCATCCTAACACAGGATTACTTGTTATTTTTATTTTTCTTCCACACATTTTGTCCGCGCGAGTTCTCAGAATTGAACCTACCCATGTTTATGGAACTCAACTATAATGAAGAACCCCACTTGAAGTTGTGCACCTTGCTATGGAATGGTAAAAGATGGCCGCCGTTTCCATGGAAACAGCACAAATGCGAAAAAAATCAAAGTGGTCCAAACTGGAAGAAACTCCACAGGAATGTTAACTGGCATGTGCTGATTTGCAGTTTGACTTTGGAATTTTCAAAATGGCTGCCGTTACCATGGAAACAGCTCAAATATCAAAAATTCTAACTCTTTCGTTATAACATCCAGCTGGATGAAACTTTATGAAAATATTCTCCAGTATGCCAAGATGTCAAGACAATATTTGGAAAGTTCAAAATGGCCGCCGTTGTCATGGAAACTGGGGCCAAGTTTTGCATTGACCCTATGGAAAAATGCATAAAACCAGCATTTTCTCAGAGAGTAGTGCACCAAAGTTAATGAAACTGTATTGATATATAACATGACATGTGGCAAAGAGATGTACGCTTTTAGAATTTTGGAATTATCTACTGTAACCATGGTTGCAGCACAAATGTTCAAAATTTCCAAAAAAATTAAAATGCTGCAAACTGCATGAAACTTTACAGGAATAGTAACTGACATGTGCGGAGTTGCATTTTGAAGTTGGAATTTCCAAAATGGCCGCCGTAACCATGGAAACAGCAAAATTGTCCAAAATTTCAAAATGCTCCAAACTTAATGAAATTTTACAAAAATGATGACTTGCATGTGTAGATGCACTCTTTGACTTTGAAATTTTCAAAATGGCTGCCGCTCGCCTGGCAATGGGGGACGAGGGTGCCATCCGTTATTGCTAGCAATTACAAATCTAGTTATTATTATTTTTCTTCCACCTAATTTTGTCCGGCAGTTTTCTCAGAGCCAAAGGAACCAATCTGAATGATGGTGCACTATAACAAGGAACCATGACTTTCCAGTTGCAGTGCAACTTTGGAACTAAAAAATGGCTGCCATCACCATGGAAACCGAAAAATAATGGAAAATTCCAGTTTTTGGTTTTGATGAATAATTTGGAAATGCTTTAACTAAGAATCATTATATTTTGATACAATGTAGGTGCCGGGCATATACTGGTCTTGGATGATTTTGGCAATCATTGGAACTGCTATGTTGCCATGGATACTACACCAAAAATTTCAAAAATATGGAAATGCTCCAAATTTTATAAAACTTCACAGTAACGATGAGCAACATTGGTAGATGTGGAATTTGGCGTTGGAATTTCCAAAATGTCTGCCGTTACCATGGAAACAATGCAAAACAGGTCAAATTGCTCCAAAAACATCAGGGTTTGGTGAATAATTTTGATATGCTTTAACTTAGAATCATTAAATTTTTATACAATAGAGTTTTCCACTATATACAGGTTTTCAATGATTTTGACATTCATTGGAACTACTATGTTACCATGGATACAGCTGCAAAAATTTCAAAAAATTCAAAATGCTTCAAAGTTAATGAAACTTCACAATAATGTTGATTGTCATGTTTGGAAGCAGCAGCTGGCGTTGGAATTTCCAAAATGGCTGCTGTTGCCATGGAAACATCAAAATTTTTTAAAAAATCCAAAATTTCAAAATGCTTCAAATGTTCTGAAAATTTGTAGAAACATGAATTGCCATGCATAAATGTGCAATCACTGTTTAATTTTTGAAACGGTTGCCACTTAGTGACAATAGGGGGGAAGGGTGACATCCGCTATTGCTTGCAATGGCAAATCTAGTTATATTTATTCTTCCACACTTTTTTGTCCATTCTATTTCTCGGAATTGGCTTGAACAATATTGATGGAACTATACCATAATGTAGACCACCACATTCTATAGTGCAGTGGGATATGGCACCATCAAGATGGCTCCCGTTGCCATGGAAACGAAACAAATGTGAAAAAATCCCGTTTTTTGTTTTGGTGAACTATTTGGATAGGCTTTAACTCAGAACCATTATATTTTAATACAATGTAGGTGCCCACTATATACAGGTGTTTGGATGATTTTGGCACTCATTGGAACTACTATGTTGCCATGGAAACAACACCAAAAATTTCAAAAATCTCAAAATGTTCCGAACTTAATGAAACTTCACAGTAACGATGAGCAACATTGGAAGATGTGGAATTTGGCGTTGGAATTTCCAAAATATCTGTTATTACCATGGAAACAATGCAAAAAGGTCAAAACTTTGAATTTTCACAGAACATTCCAGAACATCAATGTTAAATTTGTTCTAGAGACATTAGATGATATATTGGTATGCCTACATGTTATGACCATATTAGGAAATTCCAAAATGGCCGCCATTGCCATGGAAACTGGACAAAAGTTTAACATTGACCCTACGGGAAAACACTCTTAAGCTGCATTTTTTTTAAAAATATAACAACAATTCCACGCATATCGTAATCAGGAGTATGTGCACGTAATGCTGTACTGCTAACCTGTACTAGAATATGCTAGAATAAAAATATGTATTTTATTTAACGTGCTTCTTTTCTATACAAAAATCGCGCTTTTAAGAGAAAATCGCCACCGACAGAATGAGAAACACTCAGAGTACATATTACTGACATTTCTGCACTTGCGTTAAAGTACATATCCGTGAATGACACACCTGTTAAAATCTACACATTAGCTGCAATCAATCGATAAACATGTAATTTAATTGTACACGATAAGTTACATGTATTGTGTGATACGCGAGCTATTGAAGAATAAATTGAACAGTTAGTACGCCGCTCCGTCAATATATACACGTGTTGTCTGTCCAACGTCCCCTCTAGAAAGAATATTAATATGCTAAGTCCACGATAATATCCTTGAGTATCACGTGACACCACCTTCCTACTTGCGCGCGTGTCTAATTTTAGATTTAAAAGGATTCCCAAACTATGTATAGAACTGAAACGTATTCAACGGAAGAGAAAAAAAAGGGGGGGGGGGGTTGTTGTCGTGTGTGTGAAGAAATGCTGATTCCCACATGTATAATAGATATTTGACTTTTGTACACTCATAAGTATTGATGCTACTGTGACCATGTGCAGTACGGGGTGCCATCCTCAGCTATTGCTAGCAATAGCAAATCTAGTTTTTATTATTTTTCTTCCACACATTTTGTCCAGGAGATTTCTGGAAATCCAATGGACCTAAGTTGATGGAACTCTATTATATTGAGGACCCTTAGGTGAAGAGTTGCAGGCACCATGGAATGGTTAAAGATGGCTGCCGTTTCCATGGAAACTGCAAAAATGTGAAAAATTTTCAAAATTCAAAATTCTTCATTATAAGACCCAAGTGAATGAAACTTTGTGGAAGTGTTACCTGATATGCCTAGATGTGCATGCAATATCAAGAAGTTCCAAAATGGCCGCCATTGTCATGGAAACAGGGCGAAAGTTTAACATTGACCGTATGGGAAAACACATTAAAGCTACATTTTCTTGAAGAATATAGCATCAATCCCAATGAAACTTTATAGATATGTAACCTGACATGTACCAATGTGGCACCTGTCTTTGGAATTTTGGAAATGGTAATTGTTACCATGGAAACAGCAAAAATTTCAAAAATTTCAAAATGCTCCAAACGAGATGAAATTTTACAACAATGTTAATAAACATGTGTAAAAGCGCTCTTTGACTTTGGAATTTTTAAAATGGCTGCCGCTCACCTGGCAATGGGGGAAGGGTGCCATCCGTTATTGCTAGCAATTACAAATCTAGTTATGTCACCCGATCGACAATGCCGGTGACATATTGCTTTTCCTCTGTTTCTTTGTTATTATTATTATTCTTCCAACTATTTTGTCCGCCACTTTTCTCGGAGCCAATGGAACCAATCCTAATGATAGTTAAGTATAATAGGGAAAACAAAATTGCGGGTTGCAGTAGGGTCTAAGACCATAAAAAATGGCTGCCGTTTCCATGGAAACGGAACAATTGTGAAAATTTCCACTTTTTGGTTTTGGTGAATAATTTGGAGGTGCTTAAACTCAGAATCATTATATTTTGATACAATGAAGGTGCCACCCATATACTGGTTTTGGATGATTTTGGCAATCATTGGAACTACTATGTTGCCATGGAAACTACACCAAAAATTTCAAAAATATGAAAATGCTCCAAATTTTTTGAAACTTAAGCATAACGATGAGCAACTTTGGTAGATATGGAATTTGGCGTTGGAATTTCCAAAATGTCTGCCGTTACCATGGAAACAGAGCATAAGTGTCAAAATGCTCTAAAAACTTCAGGGTTTGGTGAATAATTTTGGTACGCTTGAACTTGAAATCATCAAATTTTTACACAATATAGTTATCCACTATATACAGGTTTTCAATGATTTTGACAATCATTGGAACTACTCTGTTACCATGGATACAAGATCAAATATTTCAAAAATTTCAAAATGCTCCAAAATTGATGAAACCTAATATGACAGTTGACTGGCAAGACTGGATGAGACTTTTGACTTTGGAATTTTCAAAATGGCCACCGTTGCCATGGAAACTGCAAAAAAGTCATAATTTCTCAAAATGCTTTGAACTTAATGAAACTTCATATTATTGTTAACTGGCAAGTACAGATGAGACTTTTGACTTTGAAATTTTCAAAATGGCTGCCGTTGCCATGGAAACAGCAGAAATGTGAATTTTTTGTTAAATGCTCTGAATGTACTGAAAATTTACAGAAAGATGTATTGCCAAGAATATATGTGCATTCACTGTTAAACCAATTTGTAATGGCTGCCGCTTAGTGGCAATAGGGGAAGGGTGACATCCGCTATTGCTTGCAATGGCAATTCTAGTTATGTCACCCGATCGACAATGTCGGGTGACATATTGCTTTTCCTCTGTTTCTTTACTATTATTATGTCACCCGATCGACAAAGTCGGGTGACATATTGCTTTTCCTCTGTTTCTTTTTCCCTATTATTATTATTATTATTATTATTATTATTATTTTTCTTCCACCTAATTTTGTCCGGCAGTTTTCTCAGAGCCAAAGGAACCAATCTGAATGATAGTGCACTATAACAAGGAACCCTGACTTGCCTGTTTCTTTCCGGTATTGGAACTAAAAAAATGGCTGCCATCACCATGGAAACGCACAAATGGTGAAAAAATATAATTTTAGAGTTAAGGGAATTGTTTGAGAATGCTTTGGCTTAAAATCTTTAGATTTTAATACTATGTAGGTGCCCACTATATACTGCTTTGGGATGATTTTGGCAATCATTGGAACTGCTATGTTGCCATGGATACCACACCAAAAATTTCCAAAATATGGAAATGCTCCAAATTTAATAAAACTTCACAGAAACGATGAGCAACATTGTAAGATGTGGAATATGGCGTTGGAATTTTGAAAATGTCTGCCGTTACCATGGAAACAATACAAACAAGTCAAAATGGTCCAAAAACACCTAAAAGTGGCATTTACTTTCTTAAAAGGGTAGGTCAAATCCATTGAAACTCTGATGGTATGCTCCCTCCCATGTACCAATGTGGTATCTACCATTAGAAATTTGGAATGGTCTGTGTAACCATAGAAACCAGCCAAAATGTCAAAAATTTCAAAAATTTCAAAATGCTCAAAAAGTAATGAAACTTACTATGATTGTTGACTGTCAAGTCTGCATGAGACTTTTGAAGTTGGAATTTCCAAAATGGCTACCGTTGCCATGGAAACTGGAAAAATGTCAAATATTTTCAAAAAGCTCCAAACTTAATGAAACTTGATATTATTGTTCACTGGCAAGTAAAGATGAGACTTTTGACTTTGAAATTTTCAAAATGGCTGCCGTTGCCATGGAAACAGCAGAAATGTGAAATTTTTTAAAATGCTCTCAATGTACTGAAAATTTACAGAAAGATGTATTGCCGTGCATATATGTGCATTCACTGTTCAACAATTTTGAAATGGCTGCCGCTTAGTGGCAATTGGGGGAAGGGTGACATCCGCTATTGCTTGCAATGGCAATTCTAGTTATTATTATTCTTCCAATGATTTTGTCCGGCAGTTTTCTTGGAGACAATGGAACCAATCTTAATGATAGTTGACTATAATGAGGAACACAAAATTCCGGGTTGCAGTAGGTCATAAGACCATTAAAAATGGCTGCCGTTACCATGGAAACGGAACAAATGTAAAAAATTAAATTTTTGGGTTTTGGTGAATTATTTGGAGATGCTTAAACTCAGAATCATCATATTTTGATACAATGTAGGTGCCCACTATATACTTCTTTTGGATGATTTTTGGCATTCATTGGAACTACTATGTTGCCATGGATACTACACCAAAAATTTCCAAAATATCAAAATGCTCCAAATTTTTTGAAACTTTAGCATAACGATGAGCAACTTTGGTAGATGTGGAATTTGGCGTTAGAATTTCGAAAATGTCTTGTGTTACCATGGAAACAAGGCAAAAATGGTCAAAACGCTTTAAAAACCTTAAAAAGTGGCATTTACTTCCTTAAAATGGTAGGTCAAATCCATTGAAACTCTTATGGTATGTTCCCTCCCATGTTCCAATGTGGTATCTGCCATTAGAAATTTGGAATGGTCTGTGTTACCATAGAAACCAGCCAAAATGTCAAAAATTTTCAAAAATTTCAAAATGCTCAAAAAGTATTGATGCCATCCGTTATTGCTAGCAATTACAAATCTAGTTATTCTTCTTTTTATGTCACCCGATCGACAATGTCGGGTGACATATTGCTTTTCTTATGTTTCTTTGTTATTATGTCACCCGATCGACAATGTCGGGTGACATATTGCTTTTCCTCTGTTTCTTTTTCTCTATTATTATGTCACCCGATCGACAATGTCGGGTGACATATTGCTTTTCCTCTGTTTCTTTTTCCCTATTATTATTATTTTTCTTCCACCTAATTTTGTCCGCTCGCTTTCTCAGAGCCAAAGGAACCAATCTGAATGATGGTGCACTATAACAAGGAACCCTGACTTTCCTGTTGCTTTTCAATATTGGCACTAAAAAAATGGCTGCCATCACCATGGAAACGGAAAAATGGTGCAAAAATATAATTTTGGAGTTAGGTGAATTGTTTGAGAATGCTTAACCTTAAAATCTTTAGATTTTAATACAATGTAGGTGCCCACAATATACTGCTTTGGGATGATTTTGGGAATCATTGGAACTGTTATGTTGCCATGGATACTACACCAAAAATTTCAAAAAAAATGAAAATGCTTCAAATTTTTTGAAATTCTAGCATAACGATGAGCAACTTTGGTAGATGTGGAATTTGGCGTTGGAATTTCCAAAATGTCTGCCGTTTCCATGGAAACAATGCAAAAAGGTGAAAATGCTCCAAAAACTTCCGGGTTTGGTGAATAACTTTGGTATGCTTGAACTTAAAATCATCAAATTTTTATACGATATAGTTGTCCACTATATACAGGTTTTGAATGATTATGACAATCATTGGAACTACTCTGTTACCATGGATACAGGATCAAAAATTTCAAAATGCTCCAAAATTGATGAAACTTAATATTATTGTTGACTGCCCAGTCTGGATGAGACTTTTGACTTTGGAATTTCCAAAATGGCCACCGTTGCCATGGAAACTGCAAAAAAGTCAAAAATTCTCAAAATGCTTTGAACTTAATAAAACTTGATATTATTGTTAACTGACAAGTAATGATGAGGCTTTTGAATTTGAAATTTTCAAAATGGCTGCCGTTGCCATAGAAATGGCTGCCGCTTAGTGGCAATAGGGGGAAGGGTGACATCCGCTATTGCTTGCAATGGCAAATCTAGTTATGTCACCCGATCGACAATGTCGGGTGACATATTGCTTTTCCTCTGTTTCTTTACTATTATTATTATTATTCTTCCAATGATTTTGTCCGGCAGTTTTCTTGGTGACAATGGAACCAATCTAAATGATAGTTGACTATAATGAGGAACACAAAATTCCGGGTTGCAGTAGGTCATAAGACCATTAAAAATGGCTGCCGTTACCATGGAAACGGAACAAATGTGAAAAATTCAATTTTTGGGTTTTAGTTAATAATTTGGAGATGCTTAAACTCAGAATCATTATATTTTGATACAATGTAGGTGCCCACTATATACTTCTTTTGGATGATTTTGGGCATTCATTGGAACTACTATGTTGCCATGGATACTACACCAAAAATTTCAAAAATATCAAAATGCTCCAAATTTTTTGAAACTTTATCATAACGATGAGCAACTTTGGTAGATGTGGAATTTGGCGTTGGAATTTCGAAAATGTCTTGTGTTACCATGGAAACAAGGCAAAAATGGTCAAAACGCTTTAAAAACCTTAAAAAGTGGCATTTACTCCCTTAAAATGGTAGGTCAAATCCATTGAAACTCTGATGGTATGTTCCCTCCCATGTACCAATGTGGTATCTGCCATTAGAAATTTGGAATGGTCTGTGTTACCATAGAAACCAGCCAAAATGTCAAAAATTTCAAAAATTTCAAAATGATCAAAAAGTAATGAAACTTAAAATGATTGTTGACTGTCAAGTCTGCATGAGACTTTTGGAGTTGGAATTTCCAAAATGGCCACCGTTGCCATGGAAACTGCAGAAATGTCAAATATTTTCAAAATGCTCCAAACTTAATGAAACTTAATATTATTGTTAACTGGCATGTATAGAAGAGACTTTTGACTTTGGAATTTTCAAAATGGCTGCCGTTGCTATGGAAACAGCAGAAATGTGAAACTTTTGACAATGCTCTTATTGTACTGAAAATTTACAGAAAGATATATTGCAATTCGTAGATCTGCATTCACTGTTAAGTTGTTTTGAAATGGCTACCGCTTAGTGGCAATGGGGGGAAGGGTGACATCCGCTATTGCTTGCAATGGCAATTCTAGTTATTATTATTTTTCTTCCACCTAGTTTTGTCCGGCAGTTTTCTCAGAGCCAAAGGAACCAATCTGAATGATGGTGCACTATAACAAGGAACCCTGACTTTCCAGTTGCAGTGCAACTTTGGAACTAAAAAATGGCTGCCATCACCATGGAAACCGAAAAATAATGGAAAATTACAGTTTTTGGTTTTGATGAATTATTTGGAAATGCTTTAACTTAGAATCATTATCTTTTGATACAATGTAGGTGCCGGGCATATACTGCTTTGGGATGATTTTGGCAATCATTGGAACTGCTATGTTGCCATGGATACTACACCAAAAATTTCCAAAATATGGAAATGCTCCAAATTTTATGAAACTTCACAGTAACGATGAGCAACATAGGTAGAGGTGGAATTTGGCGTTGGAATTTCTAAAATGTCTGCCGTTACCATGGAAACAATGCAAAACAGGTCAAAATGGTCTAAAAACCTTAAAGTGGCAATAACTTTCTTAATATGGTAGGTCAAATGGATCGAAACTTTGATGGTATGGTCCCTCCCATGTACCAATGTGGTATATGCCATTAAATTTTGGGAATGGTCTCTGGTGCCATAGGAACCATCACAAATGTCAAAAATTTCAAAAATTTAAAAATGCTCCAAATTTGATGAAACTTAATACGATTGTAGACTGGCAAGTCTGGATGAGACTTTTGAAGTTGGAATTTCCAAAATGGCCACCGTTGCCATGGAAACTGCAAAAATGTCAAAAATTTTCAAAATGCTCCAAACTTAATGAAACTTAATATTATTGTAAACTGGCATGTATAGATGAGACTTTTGAATTTGAAACTTTCAAAATGGCTGCCGTTGCCATGGAAACAGCAAAAATGTCATGTTTTTAAAAATGATCTAAATGTACTGAAAATTTACAGAAAAATGTATAGCCATGAAAATATGTCTTTTCACTGTTAAAAGTTTTTGAAATGGCTGCCGCTTAGTGGCAATGGGGGGAAGGGTGACATCCGCTATTGCTTGCAATGGCAAATCTAGTTATGTCACCCGATCGACAATGTCGGGTGACATATTGCTTTTCCTCTGTTTCTTTACTATTATTATTATTATTCTTCCAATGATTTTGTCCGGCAGTTTTCTTGGTGACAATGGAACCAATCTAAATGATAGTTGACTATAATGAGGAACACAAAATTCCGGGTTGCAGTAGGTCATAAGACCATTAAAAATGGCTGCCGTTACCATGGAAACGGAACAAATGTGAAAAATTCAATTTTTGGGTTTTAGTTAATAATTTGGAGATGCTTAAACTCAGAATCATTATATTTTGATACAATGTAGGTGCCCACTATATACTTCTTTTGGATGATTTTGGGCATTCATTGGAACTACTATGTTGCCATGGATACTACACCAAAAATTTCAAAAATATCAAAATGCTCCAAATTTTTTGAAACTTTATCATAACGATGAGCAACTTTGGTAGATGTGGAATTTGGCGTTGGAATTTCGAAAATGTCTTGTGTTACCATGGAAACAAGGCAAAAATGGTCAAAACGCTTTAAAAACCTTAAAAAGTGGCATTTACTCCCTTAAAATGGTAGGTCAAATCCATTGAAACTCTGATGGTATGTTCCCTCCCATGTACCAATGTGGTATCTGCCATTAGAAATTTGGAATGGTCTGTGTTACCATAGAAACCAGCCAAAATGTCAAAAATTTCAAAAATTTCAAAATGATCAAAAAGTAATGAAACTTAAAATGATTGTTGACTGTCAAGTCTGCATGAGACTTTTGGAGTTGGAATTTCCAAAATGGCCACCGTTGCCATGGAAACTGCAGAAATGTCAAATATTTTCAAAATGCTCCAAACTTAATGAAACTTAATATTATTGTTAACTGGCATGTATAGAAGAGACTTTTGACTTTGGAATTTTCAAAATGGCTGCCGTTGCTATGGAAACAGCAGAAATGTGAAACTTTTGACAATGCTCTTATTGTACTGAAAATTTACAGAAAGATATATTGCAATTCGTAGATCTGCATTCACTGTTAAGTTGTTTTGAAATGGCTACCGCTTAGTGGCAATGGGGGGAAGGGTGACATCCGCTATTGCTTGCAATGGCAATTCTAGTTATTATTATTTTTCTTCCACCTAGTTTTGTCCGGCAGTTTTCTCAGAGCCAAAGGAACCAATCTGAATGATGGTGCACTATAACAAGGAACCCTGACTTTCCAGTTGCAGTGCAACTTTGGAACTAAAAAATGGCTGCCATCACCATGGAAACCGAAAAATAATGGAAAATTACAGTTTTTGGTTTTGATGAATTATTTGGAAATGCTTTAACTTAGAATCATTATCTTTTGATACAATGTAGGTGCCGGGCATATACTGCTTTGGGATGATTTTGGCAATCATTGGAACTGCTATGTTGCCATGGATACTACACCAAAAATTTCCAAAATATGGAAATGCTCCAAATTTTATGAAACTTCACAGTAACGATGAGCAACATAGGTAGAGGTGGAATTTGGCGTTGGAATTTCTAAAATGTCTGCCGTTACCATGGAAACAATGCAAAACAGGTCAAAATGGTCTAAAAACCTTAAAGTGGCAATAACTTTCTTAATATGGTAGGTCAAATGGATCGAAACTTTGATGGTATGGTCCCTCCCATGTACCAATGTGGTATATGCCATTAAATTTTGGGAATGGTCTCTGGTGCCATAGGAACCATCACAAATGTCAAAAATTTCAAAAATTTAAAAATGCTCCAAATTTGATGAAACTTAATACGATTGTAGACTGGCAAGTCTGGATGAGACTTTTGAAGTTGGAATTTCCAAAATGGCCACCGTTGCCATGGAAACTGCAAAAATGTCAAAAATTTTCAAAATGCTCCAAACTTAATGAAACTTAATATTATTGTAAACTGGCATGTATAGATGAGACTTTTGAATTTGAAACTTTCAAAATGGCTGCCGTTGCCATGGAAACAGCAAAAATGTCATGTTTTTAAAAATGATCTAAATGTACTGAAAATTTACAGAAAAATGTATAGCCATGAAAATATGTCTTTTCACTGTTAAAAGTTTTTGAAATGGCTGCCGCTTAGTGGCAATGGGGGGAAGGGTGACATCCGCTATTGCTTGCAATGGCAATTCTAGTTCTTATTATTATTTTTATTTTTTTTCTTGCAACAAAATTTTGTCCGCGAGAGTTCTTGGAATCCAATGGACCAATGTTGATGGAACTCTACTATAATGAAGACCCCCATGTGAAGTTGTGCACCTTGCTATGGAATGGTAAAATATGGCCGCCGTTTCCATGGAAACTGCACAATTATGAAAAAATCTAGATTTTGGTTTTGGTGAATTAATACGTTATGCTTTAACTTAGAATCATTACATTTTATTACAATGTAGGTGCCCACTATATACAGGTGTTGGATGATTTTGGCACTCATTGGAACTACTATGTTGCCATGGAAACTACTTCAAAAAATTCAAAAATCTCAAAATGTTCCAAACTTAATGAAACTTCACAGTAACGATGAGCAACATTGGAAGATGTGGAATTTGGCGTTGGAATTTCCAAAATCGCTGTTGTTACCATGGAAACAATGCAAAAAGGTCAAAACTTTGAATTTTCACAGAACATTCTAGAACATCAATGTTTAATTTATTCTAGAGACATTAAATGGTATATGATTGTATATGATTATGGAGGGAAAAAATTGCAGCAGGGGTTTGACTTTGGAATATTCAAAATGGCCGCCGTTACCATGAAAACAGCAAAAATACAAAAAACTTCAAAATGCTTCAAATTTATTGAAACTTATAACAAATGTTGCTCAGCTAATGTAGACTTGACTTTTGAGTTTGGAATTTCCAAAATGGCCGCCGTTACCATGGCTACCGCTCACCTGGCAATAGGGGAAGGGTGCCATCCGCTATTGCTTGCAATGGCAAATCTAGTTATGTCACCCGATCGACAATGTCGGGTGACATATTGCTTTTCCTCTGTTTCTTTACTATTATTATTATTCTTCCAATGATTTTTGTCCGGCAGTTTTCTTGGAGCCAATGGACCCAATCTTAATGATAGTTCACTATATTGAGGAACACAAAATTTCGGGTTGCAGTAGGTTTTAAGACCATAAAAAATGGCTGCCATTACCATGGAAACGGAACAATTGTGAAAAATTCCAATTTTTGTTTTTGGTGAATAATTTTGCGATGCTTAAACTCAGAATCATTATATTTTAATACAATGAAGGTGCAAGCCATATACTGGTTTTGGATGATTTTGGCAATCATTGGAACTACTATGTTGCCATGGAAACTACACCAAAAATGTCAAAAATATGAAAATGCTCCAAATATTTTGAAACTTTAGCATAACGATGAGCAACTTTGGTAGAGGTGGCATTTGGCGTTGGAATTTCCAAAATGTCTGCCGTTTCCATGGAAACAATGCAAAAAGGTCAAAATGCTCCAAAAACTTCCGGGTTTGGTGAATAACTTTGGTATGCTTGAACTTAAAATCATCAAATTTTTATGCAATATAGTTGTCCACTATATACAGGTTTTGAATCATTTTGACAATCATTGGAACTACTATGTTACCATGGATACAGGAGCAAAAATTTCAAAATGCTTCAAAATTGATGAAACTTGATCTGATTGTTGACTGTCAAGTCTACATATGACTTTTGAAGTTGGAATTTCCAAAATGGCCACGGTTGCCATGGAAACTGCAAAAATGTCCAAAATTCTGAAAATGGTTTTTACGTAATAAAATTTGATATTATTGGTAACTGACAAGTGAAGATCAGACTTTTGACTTTGAAACTTTCAAAATGGCTGCCGTTGCCATGGAAACAGTATAAATGTAAAAAACTTTAAAATGCCATGCATATTTGTGCATTTACTGTTAAACAAGTTTGAAATGGCTGCCGCTTAGTGGCAATAGGGGGAAGGGTGACATCCGCTATTGCTTGCAATGGCAATTCTAGTTTTTATGGCACCCTCAACGGAGTTGGGGTGACATCTTGTTATTCTACGTTTCTTTTTTTTCTTTTTCTTTTTATTCTTCCACACATTTTGTCCACGCTATTTCTCGTAATTGGTCAGACCCATGTTGATGGAACTATACCATAATATGAACCGCCATGTGAAGTTGTGCAAGAGACATTGGAATGGTAACAAATGGCCGCCGTTACCATGGAAACCAAAAAAATGTAAAAAAAAATCCAAATTTTAAATCTTTCGTTATAAGAGGCAAAGTCTTGAAAGTTTATGTAAATGTTGGCAGTGGTGCCCCGAGGTACCAACAGTACTTGGAATTTTCAAAATGGCTGCCATTGCCATGGAAACTAGACAAAAGTTTAACATTGACCCTATGGGAAAATGCGTTTTAGCTGCATTTTCTTGAAAAATATAACAACAATTCCACGGAAATCGTAATTAGGAGTGTGTGCAAATGGTCACATGCAATTGCTGTACTGCTAACATGTACTAGAATATTCTAGAATAAAAATATGTATTTTATTTAATGTGCTTTAAAGAGAAAATCGCCACCGAGAGAACGAGAAACACTCAGAGTACAAATTACTGACATTTCTGCACTTGCGTTAAAGTACATATCCGTGAATGACACACCTGCTAAAATATACACATTAGCTGAAATCAATCGATAAACATGTAATTAAATTGTACACGATAAGTTACATGTATTGTATGATACGCGAGCTATTGAAGAATAAATTGAACAGTTAATACGCCGCTCCGTCAATATATACACATGTTGTCTGTCCTACGTCCCCTCTAAAAAGAATATTAAGTCCACGATAATATACTTGAGTATCACGTGACACCACCTTCCTACTTGCGCGCGTGTCTAATTTTACATTTAAAAAGGATTCCCAAACTATGTATAGAACTGAAACGTATTCTACGGAAGAGGAAAAAAAGGGGGGGGGGTTGTTTAGACATGCTGATTCCGACATGTATAATAGATATGCCATTTGACTTTTGTACACTCATAATTGTTGATGCTACTGTGACAATGTGCAGTACGGGGTGCCATCGTCCGCTATTGCTTGCAATAGCAAATCTAGTTAAGTCACCAAAACGGAGTTTTTGGCGACTTATTGTTTTTGTATCGTTTCTTATTATTATGGCACCCTCAACGGAGTTGGGGTGACATATTGTTATTGTTCGTTTCTTTTTGTCTTATTATTATGGCACCCTCAACGGAGTTGGGGTGACGTATTGTTATTCTACGTTTCTTTTTTTTCTTATTTTTCTTATTCTTCTTCCACACATTTTGTCCGTCGTGTTTCTCGGAATCCTTTGGACCAATGTTGATGGAACTTAACTATAATGAGGACCCCCATGTAAAGTTGTGCACCTTGGTATGGAATGGTAAAAGATGGCCGCCGTTTCCATGGAAACAGCAAAAATGCGAAAAAAATCAAAGTGTTCCAAACTGGAAGAAACTCCACAGGAATGGTAATTGACATGTGCTGATTTCCAATTTGACTTTGGAATTTTCAAAATGGCTGCCGTTACCATGGAAACAGCTAAAATATCAAAAATTCTAACTCTTTCGTTATAACACTCAGCTGGATGAAACTTTATAAAAATGTTACCCGGTACGCTAAGATGTCAAAACAATATTTTGATAATCGAAAATGGCCGCCATTGTCATGGAAACTGGGGCCAAGTTTTGCATTGACCCTATGGAAAAATGCATAAAATCTGCATTTTCTCAGAGAGTATTGCAACAAAGTAAATGAAACTGCATTGATATATAACATGACATGTGGCAATAAGATGTCTGCTTTTAGAATTTTGGAATTATCTACTGTAACCATGGTTGCAGGACAAATGTGCAAAATTTCCCAAAAAAATCAAAATGCTGCAAATTGGATAAAACTTTACCGGAATAGTGACTGACATGTGTAGAGTTGCATTTTGAAGTTGGAATTTCCAAAATGGCTGCCGTAACCATGGAAACAGCAAAATTGTCCAAAATTTCAAAATGCTCCAAACTTAATGAAATTTTACAAAAATGATAACTTGCAAGGGTAGATGCCTTCTTTGACTTTGAAATTTTCAGATTGGCTGCCGCTCGCCTGGTAATGGGGGGACGAGGGTGCCATCCGTTATTGCTAGCAATTACAAATCTAGTTATTATTATATTTATTCTTCCACACTTTTTTGTCCATACTATTTCTCAGAATTGGCTTGAACAATATTGATGAAACTATACCATAATGTAGACCACCACATTCTATAGTGCAGTGGGGTATGGCACCATCAAGATGGCTGCCGTTGCCATGGAAACGAAACAAATGTGAAAAAATCCAGTTTTTTGTTTTAGTGAACTGTTTGGATATGCTTGAACTCAGAATCATTATATTTTAATACAATGGAGGTGCTCACTATATACAGGTGTTGGATGATTTTGGCACTCATTGGAACTACTATGTTGCCATGGAAACTACTCCAAAAATTTCAAAAATCTCAAAATGTTCCAAACTTAATGAAACTTCACAGTAACGATGAGCAACATTAGAAGATGTGGAATTTGGCGTTGGAATTTCCAAAATATCTGTTGTTACCATGTAAACAATGCAAAAAGGTCAAAACTTTTAATTTTCACAGAACATTCCAGAACATCAATGTTAAATTTATTCTAGAGACATTAAATGGTATATGATGGTATATATGATTATGGAGGGAAAAAATTGCAGCGGGGGTTTGACTTTGGAATATTCAAAATGGCCGCGGTTACCATGGGAACAGCAAAATTATAAAAAACTTCAAAATGCTTTAAATTTAATAAAACTTATAACAAATTTTGCCTAGCTTATGTAAACTTAACTTTTGAGTTTCGAATTTTCAAAATGGCCACCGTTGCCATGAAAACAGCAAACATTTTCTAAATGGCTGCCGCTAGCCTGGCAATGGGGAAAGGGTGCCATCCGCTATTGCTTGCAATGGCAAATCTAGTTATGGCACCCTAAACGGAGTTTGGGTGACATATTGTTATTCTACGTTTCTTTTTGTTTTCTTTATTTTTATTATTATTTTTCTTCCACACATTTTTGTCCAGTCTGGAACTCTAATGTGAATGGACCCAAGAAGATGGAACTATACCATAATGTTAACCACCAGATGAAGATTTGCTTTTTGGGGTTGGCACTTTCAAGATGGCTGCCGTTACCATGGAAACGGAACAAATGTGAAAAAATCAAGTTTTTTGTTTTGGTGAACTGTTTGGATATGCTTTAACTCAGAATCATTGTATTTTAATACAATGGAGGTGCCCACTATATACAGGTGCTGGATGATTTTGGCATTCATTGGAATTACTATGTTGCCATGGAAACTACACCAAAAATTTCAAAAATCTCAAAATGCTCCAAACTTCATGAAACTTCACAGTAACGATGAGCAACATTGGAAGATATAGAATTTGGCGTTGGAATTATCAAAATATCTGTTGTTACCATGGAAACAATGCAAAAAGGTCGAAACTTTGAATTTTCACAGAACATTCCAGAACATCAATGTTAAATTTACTCTAGAGACATTAAATGGTATATATGATTATGGAGGGAAAAAATTGCAGCGGGGGACAATATATGGATAGTTCAAAATGGCCGCCGTTGTCATGGAAACTGGGACCAAGTTTTGCATTGACCCTATGGAAAAATGCATAAAATCAGCATTTTCTCAGAGAGTAGTGAACCAAAGTAAATGAAACTGTATTGATATATAACATGACATGTGGCAATGAGATGTCTGCTTTTAGAATTTTGGAATTATCTACTGTAACCATGGTTGCAGCACAAATGTTCAAAATTTCAAAAAAAAAATTAAGTGCTGCAAACTGGATGAAACTTTATAGGAATAGTAACTTGCATGTGCAGAGTTGCATTTTGAAGTTAGAATTTCCAAAATGGCCGCCGTAACCATGGAAACAGCAAAATTGTCCAAAATTTCAAAATGCTTCAAACTTAATGAAATTTAGCAAAAATGATAACTTGTAGGTGTAGATGCACTCTTTGACTTTGGAATTTTCAAAATGGCTGCCGCTCGCCTGGCAATGGGGGAAGGGTGCCATCCGCTATTGCTAGCAATGGCAAATCTAGTTATGGCACCCTCAACGGAGTTGGGGTGACATATTGTTATTCTACGTTTCTTTTTTTTCTTTTTTTTATTATTTTTCTTCCACTATTTTTGTCCGGAGCAGTTCTCAGAATAGAATGGACCAAAGTTGATGGAACTATGGTATAATGTTGACCACCATGCGAAGTTGTCCCTCTGACTTTGGAATGGTCAAGATGGCCACCGTTACCATGGAAACAGCAAAAATGCGAAAAACATCAAAGTGTTTCAAAGTAGAAAAAACTTCACAGGAATGGTAACTGGCATGTGCTGATTTACAGTTTGACTTCGGAATTTTCAAAATGGCCGCCGTTACCATGGAAACTGCAAAAATGTCAAAAATTTCAAAAAGCTCCAAAATATATGAAACTTTAAAAAAATGTTAATTTGCAAGTGTAGATGCACTCTTTGACTAAGGACTTTTCAAAATGGATGCCGTTACCCTGGCAATGGGGGAAGGGTGCCATCCGTTATTGCTAGCAATGACAAATCTAGTTATTTTTATTTTTCTTCCACGCTTTTTGTCCAGCTCATATCTTGACACTGTATGATCTAATGGTCATGGAACTATACCATAATGTTACCCAGCATATGAAGTTTTGCAAACAGGGTATGGCATCATCAAGATGGATGCTGTTGCCATGGAAACTGATAAAATGTAAAAAAAAATGCAAATTCTAAATCTT
Source organism: Mytilus edulis (assembly GCF_963676685.1). NCBI lineage: Eukaryota > Metazoa > Mollusca > Bivalvia > Mytilida > Mytilidae > Mytilus > Mytilus edulis. Next base: position 67,281,590 of record NC_092345.1, on the reverse strand, counting down.
TCATTATAAGACCTAGCTGGATGAAACTTTATGGTAAGGTTCCTTAGTATGCCTAGATGTTGTGACAATATAAGGAAATTCCAAAATGGCTGCCATTGTCATGGAAACAGGGCAAAAGTTTAACATTGGCCCTATGGAAAAACACATTGAAGCTGTATTTACCTCAAGAATATTAAATCAAACCTTCTACAACTTAATGGATATATAGCATGGCATGTCCCAAAGTGGCACATGCCTTTGGAATTTTGGAAATGGTACCCGTTACCATGGAAATAGCAAAAAATTCAAAAATTTCAAAATGCTCCAAAATTGATAAAACTTTACAAGAATGTTAATAGACATCTGTAGATGTGCTCTTTGACTTTGGAATTTTCAAAATGGCTGCCGCTCACCTGGCAATGGGGGAAGGGTGCCATCCGTTATTGCTAGCAATTACAAATCTAGTTCTTATTATTATTTTTATTATTTTTCTTGCAACAAATTTTGTCCAGGTGATTTCTCGAAATCCAATGGACCAATGCTGATGGAACTCTACTATAGTAAGGACCCCCAAGTGCAGAGTTGCAGGAAGCATGGAATGGTTTAAGATGGCTACCGTTTCCATGGAAACAGAACAAATGTGAAAAAATCCAGTTTTTTCTTTTGGTGAACTGTTTGGATATGCTTAATCTCAGAATCATTATATTTTAATACAATGTAGGTGCCCACTATATACAGGTGTTGGATGATTTTGGTGATCATTGGAACTACTATGTTGCCATGGAAACTACACCAAAAATTTCGAAATTCTCAAAATGCTCCAAACTTCAGGAAACTTCACAGTAACGATGAGCAACATTGGAAGATGTGGAATTTGGCGTTGGAATTTCCAAAATATCTGTTGTTACCTTGGAAACAATGCAAAAAGGTCAAAACTTTGAATTTTCACAGAACATTCCAGAACATGAATGTTAAATTTATTCTAGAGACATTAAATGGTATATGATTATGGAGGGCAAAAAATGCAGCAGGGGTTTGACTTTGGAATATTCAAAATGGCCGCCGTTACCATGGAAACAGCAAAAATATGAAAAACTTCAAAATGCTTCAAATTTAAGGAAACTTATAACAAATGTTGCCTAGCTTATGTAGACTTGACTTTTGAGTTTGGAATTTTCTAAATGGCCGCCGCTCACCTGGCAATAGGGGAAGGGTGCCATCCGTTATTGCTAGCAATTACAAATCTAGTTATTATTTTTATTCTTCCACACTTTTTTGTCCATTCTATTTCTAAGAATTGGCTTGAACAATATTGATGGAACTATACCATAATGTAGACCACCACATTCTATAGTGCAGTGGGGTATGGCACCATCAAGATGGCTGCCGTTACCATGGAAACGAAACAAATGTGAAAAAATCTAGTGTTTTGTTTTGGTGAACTGTTCGGATATGCTTGAACTCAGAATCATCATATTTTGATACAATGTAGGTGCCCACTATATACAGGTGTTGGATGATTTTGGCACTCATTGGAACTACTATGTTGCCATGGAAACTACTCCAAAAATTTCAAAAATTTCAAAATGTTCCAAACTTAATGAAACTTCACAGTAACGATGAGCAACATTGGAAGATGTGGAATTTGGCGTTGGAATTTCCAAAATATCTGTTGTTACCATGAAAACAATGCAAAAAGGTCAAAACTTTGAATTTTCACAGAACATTCCAGAACATCAATGTTAAATTTATTTTAGAGACATTAAATGGTATATGATGGTATATATGATTATGGAATAAAAAAATTGCATTGGGGGTTTGACTTTGGAATATTCAAAATGGCCGCCGTTACCATGGGAACAGCAAAAATTTCAAAAATTTCAAAGTTCTTCAAACTTAATGAAACTTTACAAAATTGACAATTGGCATGAGTAGATGCACTCTATGATTTTGGAATTTTCAAAATGGCTGCCGCTCGCCTGGCAATAGGGGAAGGGTGCCATCCGCTATTGCTTGCAATGGCAAATCTAGTTATTATTCTTATTCTTCTCTTTCTGACCCCTTAAACTGTCCTACCATTTTTTGGGAAGCAGTACAGGATGGAAAATTTATATTTATTCTGGGTATAGGTCTGCATCATGGGGGTTGCAGAACCCAATGTCCATGATACCAGGGTGTCATCTTGGCATAATTAGGGGGGCTCAAAGATGGGTGGGGTCAATTTTTTTTTGTATTTCATAAATTTTCTGCTGTAAATAGAGTAGATGGTATTAAATTTTCTTTTATGAATATTTAGAGACACATGTCAGCTTCAACTTGGAACTAATTTTATTTCAGTAGGGGGTCTCCTTGGCATAAGTTTAGGGGGTGAATTTTTATGGAACATTCCAGAACATCAATGTCAAATTAGTTCTAGAGACATTAAATGGTACATGATTGTATATAATTATGGAGGGAACACATTACAGTGGGGGTTGGACTTTGGAATATTCAAAATGGCCCCCGTTACCATGGAAACAGCAAAAATATGAAAAACTTCAAAATGCTTCAAAATTATTGAAACTTATAGCAAATGTTCCCTAATGTATGTAGACTAAACTTTTGAGTTTGGAATTTTCAAAATGGCCGCCGTTGCCATGGAAACAGCAAAAATGTCCAAAAATTTCAAAATGCTTCAAAATTGATGAAACTTAAAACAAATGTTGCCTACCATATGTGGACATTACTTTTGACCTCAAAATTTCCAAAATGGCCGCCGTAACCATGGAATCGGCAAAAATGTTAAAATATCAAAATCCATTCGATTTAATGAAACTTTACACATAGGTAATTTGGCATCATTGATACCGCAGAACAAACGATTTGGGGTCCGTTTTGGTGACTTTTGTGTTAGCATCCTAACACAGGATTACTTGTTATTATTATTATTCCACACTTTTTTGTCCAGACTATTTCTCAGAATAGGATGGACCAATTGTTATGGAACTATACCAAAATGTTAATGGCCATGTGCAGAAGTGCAGTCGAGTGTTGGCATATCAAACATGGCTGCCGTTGTCATGGAAACAGAAAGATGTGAAAAATCGGAAAGTCTCTAAAATTGAATGGAACTTTGTGAAAATGTTCTTTGGCATGTGCGGATCTGCCATCCATCTTTGGAATTTCCAAAATGGCCGCTGTTGCCATGGAAACAGTACAAATGTTAAAATTTTCAAAATGCTTAAAACTTCCAGAAAATTAGCAGAATCATGTGTTGTTAAGTAAATATGTCATTCAATGTTAAAAAAAATCAAAATGGCTGCCACTTAGTGGCAATTGGGGGACCAGGGTGACATCCGCTATTGCTTGCAATGGCAATTCTAGTTATGGCACCCTCAACGGAGTTGGGGTGACATATTGTTATTCTACGTTTCTTTTTATTCTTTTTTTATGGCACCCTCAACGGAGTTGGGGTGACATATTGTTATTGTTCGTTTCTTTTTGTCTTATTATGGCACCCTCAACGGAGTTGGGGTGACGTATTGTTATTCTACGTTTCTTTTTTTTCTTATTTTTATTATTCTTCCACACATTTTGTCCATCGTGTTTCTAAGAATTGAGTGATCCAATAATGTTGGAACTATAACATAATGAGGACCCCCATGTGAAGTTGTGCATCTGACTCTGGAATTTTTTTAATTGGCCGCCGTTTCCATGGAAACTGCAAAAAAGTGAAAAATTTTCAAAATTCCAAATCTTTCATTATAAGACCTAGCTGGATGAAACTTTATGGAAATGTTCCTTGGTATGCCTAGATGTCAAGACAATATTTAGTAATTCCTAAATGGCCGCCATTGTCATGGAAACAGGGCAAATATTTAACATTGAGCCTATGGACAAATACATAAAAGATGCATTTTCTTTGAGAATAATGCATAGAGATCAATGAAACTGTATTGATATATAACATGACATATGGCAATGAGATGCCTGCTTTTAGAATTTTGGAATTATCTACTGTAACCATGGAAACAGTAGAAATATAAAAAAAATTCAAAAAATTCAAAATGCTGCAAACTAGATGAAACTTTACAGAAATGATAACTGGCATGGGCAGAATTGCATTTTGGAGTTAGAAATTTCAAAATGGCCGCCGTAACCATGGAAATGACTAAAATGTAAAAATTTCAAAATGCTCCAAACTTAATTAAACTTTACAAAAATCATAATTTCCATGTGTAGATACGCTCTTTGACTTTGGAAATTTCAAAATGGCTGACTTTTTCCTGGCAATGGGGGGACGAGGGTGCCATCCGTTATTGCTAGCAATTACAAATCTAGTTATTATTATGGCACCCTCAACGGAGTTGGGGTGACGTATTGTTATTCTACGTTTCTTTTTTTTCTTATTATTATTTTTCTTGCAACAAATTTTGTCCAGGTGATTTCTCGAAATCCAATGGACCAATGTTGATGGAACTCTACTATAGTAAGGACCCCCAAATGCAGAGTTGCAGTAAGCATGGAATGGTTCAAGATGGCTACCGTTTCCATGGAAACAGAACAAATGTGAAAAAATCCAGTTTTTTCTTTTGGTGAACTGTTTGGATATGCTTTAACTCAGAATCATTATATTTTAATACAATGTAGGTGCCCACTATATACAGGTTTTGGATGATTTTGCCTCTCATTGGAACTACTCTGTTGCCATGGAAACTACACCAAAAATTTCAAAAATATCAAAATGCTCCAAACTTAATGAAACTTCACAGGAACGATGAGCAACATTGGAAGATGTGGAATTTGGCGTTGGAATTTCCAAAATATCTGTTGTTACCATGGAAACAATGAAAAAAGGTCAAAAATTTTAATTTTCACAGAACATTCCAGAACATCAATGTTAAATTTATTTTAGAGACATGAAACTTTATGAAAATAATCTCCAGTATGCCAAGATGTCAAGACAATATTTTGATAGTTCAAAATGGCCGCCGTTGTCATGGAAACTAGGGCCAAGTTTTGCATTGACCCTATGGAAAAATGCATAAAATCTGCATTTTCTCAGAGAGTAGTGCACCAAAGTTAATGAAACTGTATTGATATATAACATGACATGTGGCAATGAGATGTCTGCTTTTAGAATTTTGGAATTATCTACTGTAACCATGGTTGCAGCACAAATGTTCAAAATTTCCAAAAAAAAATTATGTGCTGCAAACTGGATGAAACTTTACAGAAATAGTGACTGTCATGTGCGGAGTTGCATTTTGAAGTTGGAATTTCCAAAATGGCCGCCGTAACCATGGAAACAGCAAAATTGTCCAAAATTTCAAAATGCTCCAAACTTAATGAAATTTTTCAAAAATGATAACCTGCAGGTGTAGACGCACTCTTTGACTTTGGAATTTCCAAAATGGCTGTCGCTCGCCTGGCAATGGGGGTACGAGGGTGCCATCCGTTATTGCTAGCAATTACAAATCTAGTTATATTTATTCTTCCACACTTTTTTGTCCATACTATTTCTCAGAATTGGCTTATACAATATTGATGGAACTATACCATAATGTTGACCACCACATTACATAGTGCAGTGAGGTATGGCATCATCAACATGGCTGCCGTTGCCATGGAAACGAAACAAATGTGAAAAATTTCTGTTTTTTGTTTTGGTGAACTGTTTAGATATGCTTACACTCAGAATCATCATATTTCAATACAATGTAGGTGCCCACTATATACAGGTGTTGGATGATTTTGGCACTCATCGGACCTATTATGTTGCCATGGAAACTAAACCAAAAATTTCAAAAATATCAAAATGCACCAAACTTCATGAAACTTCACAGTAACGATGAGCAACATTGGAAGATGTAGAATTTGGCGTTGGAATTTCTAAAATATCTGTAGTTACCATGGAAACAATGCAAAAAGGTCAAAACTTTGAATTTTCACAGAACATTCCAGAACATCAATGTTAAATGTATTCTAGAGACATTAAATGGTATATGATGGTATATATGATTATGGAGGGAAAAAATTGCAGCGGGGGTTTGACTTTGGAATATTCAAAATGGCCGCCGTCACCATGGGAACAGCAAAATTATGAAAAACTTTAAAATGCTTTAAATTTAATGAAACTTATAACAAATTTTGCCAAGCTTATGTAGACTTAACTTTTGAGTTTCGAATTTTCAAAATGGCCGCCGTTGCCATGGAAACAGCAAAAATTTTCTAAATGGCTGCCGCTGGCCTGGCAATGGGGAAAGGGTGCCATCTGCTATTGCTTGCAATGGCAAATCTAGTTTATTATTATTTTTCTTCCACTATTTTTGTCCGGAGCAGTTCTCAGAATAGAATCGACCAAAGTTAATGGAACTATGGTATAATGTTGACCACCATGCGAAGTTGTCCCTCTGACTTTGGAATGGTCAAGATGGCCGCCGTTTCCATGGAAACAGCACAAATGCGAAAAAAATCAAAGTGGTCCAAACTGGAAGAAACTCCACAGGAATGTTAACTGGCATGTGCTGATTTCCAGTTTGACTTTGGAATTTTCAAAATGGCCGCCGTTACCATGGAAACAGCTTAAATATCAAAAATTCTAACTCTTTCGTTATAACATCCAACTGGATGAAACTTTATGAAAATGTTTTCCAGTATGCCAAAATGTCAAGACAATATATGGATAGTTCAAAATGGCCGCCGTTGTCATGGAAACTGGGGCCAAGTTTTGCATTGATCCTATGGAAAAATGCATAAAATCTGCATTTTCTCAGAGAGTAGTGCACCAAAGTCAATGAAACTGTATTGATATATAACATGACATGTGGCAATGAGATGTACGCTTTTAGAATTTTGGAATTATCTACTGTAACCATGGTTGCAGCACAAATGTTCAAAATTTCCTAAAAAAATTAAGTGCTGCAAACTGGATGAAACTTTACAGGAATAGTGACTGACATGTGCGGAGTTGCATTTTGAAGTTAGAATTTCCAAAATGGCCGCCGTAACCATGGAAACAGCAAAATTGTCCAAAATTTCAAAATGCTTCAAACTTAATGAAATTTTGCAAAAATGATAACTTGCAAGGGTAGATGCCTTCTTTGACTTTGGAATTTCCAAAAATGGCTGCCGCTCGCCTGGCAATGGGGGGACGAGGGTGCCATCCGTTATTGCTAGCAATTACAAATCTAGTTATGGCACCCTCAACGGAGTTGGGGTGACGTATTGTTATTCTACGTTTCTTTTTTTTCTTATTATGTCACCCGATCGACAATGTCGGGTGACATATTGCTATTCCTCTGTTTCTTTTTCACTATTATAATTATGGCACCCTCAACGGAGTTGGGGTGACGTATTGTTATTCTACGTTTCTTTTTTTTCTTATTATGGCACCCTCAACGGAGTTGGGGTGACGTATTGTTATTCTACGTTTCTTTTTATGGCACCCTCAACGGAGTTGGGGTGACGTATTGTTATTCTACGTTTCTTTTTTTTCTTATTTTTATTATTCTTCCACACATTTTGTCCATCGTGTTTCTAAGAATTGAGTGATCCAATAATGTTGGAACTATAACATAATGAGGACCCCCATGTGAAGTTGTGCATCTGACTCTGGAATTTTTTTAATTGGCCGCCGTTTCCATGGAAACTGCAAAAAAGTGAAAAATTTTCAAAATTCCAAATCTTTCATTATAAGACCTAGCTGGATGAAACTTTATGGAAATGTTCCTTGGTATGCCTAGATGTCAAGACAATATTTAGTAATTCCTAAATGGCCGCCATTGTCATGGAAACAGGGCAAATATTTAACATTGAGCCTATGGACAAATACATAAAAGATGCATTTTCTTTGAGAATAATGCATAGAGATCAATGAAACTGTATTGATATATAACATGACATATGGCAATGAGATGCCTGCTTTTAGAATTTTGGAATTATCTACTGTAACCATGGAAACAGTAGAAATATAAAAAAATTCAAAAAATTCAAAATGCTGCAAACTAGATGAAACTTTACAGAAATGATAACTGGCATGGGCAGAATTGCATTTTGGAGTTAGAAATTTCAAAATGGCCGCCGTAACCATGGAAATGACTAAAATGTAAAAATTTCAAAATGCTCCAAACTTAATTAAACTTTACAAAAATCATAATTTCCATGTGTAGATACGCTCTTTGACTTTGGAAATTTCAAAATGGCTGACTTTTTCCTGGCAATGGGGGGACGAGGGTGCCATCCGTTATTGCTAGCAATTACAAATCTAGTTTTCTTATTTTTATTTTTCTTCCACTTTTTTTGTCCAGCTTATATCTTGGAACTGTATGAACCAAAGGTCATAGGACTGTACCATAATGTTACCCAGCATGTGCAGATTTGCAATCGGGGTATGGCATATTCAAGATGGCGGCTGTTGTCATGGAAACTGATGAAATGTGAAAAAAATTGCAAATTCTAAATCTTTCATTATAAGACCTAGCTGGATGAAACTTTATGGTAATGTTCCTTGGTATGCCTAGATGTTGTTTCAATATTAGGAAATTCCAAAATGGCCGCCATTGTCATGGAAACAGGGCGAAAGTTTAACATTGGCCCTATGGGAAAATACATTGAAGCTGCATTTCCTGCAAGAATATCAGATCAAACCTTCTAGAAATTAATGGGTATCTAACATGGCATGTCCGCAAGTGGCACCTGTCTTTGGAATTTTAAAAATGGTACCCGTTACCATGGAAATAGCAAAAAAATCAAAAATTTTAAAATGCTCAAAAATTCATGAAAAGTTACAAAAAGGTTAATAGACATATGTAGATGCCGTCTTTGACTTTTTTTTCAAAATGGCTGCTGCTCACCTGGCAATGTGGGAAGGGTGCCATCCGCTATTGCTTGCAATGGCAAATCTAGTTATTATGGCACCCTCAACGGAGTTGGGGTGACGTATTGTTATTCTACGTTTCTTTTTTTTCTTATTATTATTTTTATTTTTTTTCTTGCAACAAAATTTTGTCCGCGAGAGTTCTTGGAATCCAATGGACCAATGTTGATGGAACTCTACTATAATGAAGACCCCCATGTGAAGTTGTGCACCTTGCTATGGAATGGTAAAATATGGCCGCCGTTTCCATGGAAACTGCACAATTATGAAAAAATCTAGATTTTGGTTTTGGTGAATTAATACGTTATGCTTTAACTTAGAATCATTACATTTTATTACAATGTAGGTGCCCACTATATACAGGTGTTGGATGATTTTGGCACTCATTGGAACTACTATGTTGCCATGGAAACTACTTAAAAAAATTCAAAAATCTCAAAATGTTCCAAACTTAATGAAACTTCACAGTAACGATGAGCAACATTGGAAGATGTGGAATTTGGCGTTGGAATTTCCAAAATCGCTGTTGTTACCATGGAAACAATGCAAAAAGGTCAAAACTTTGAATTTTCACAGAACATTCTAGAACATCAATGTTTAATTTATTCTAGAGACATTAAATGGTATATGATTGTATATGATTATGGAGGGAAAAAATTGCAGCAGGGGTTTGACTTTGGAATATTCAAAATGGCCGCCGTTACCATGAAAACAGCAAAAATACAAAAAACTTCAAAATGCTTCAAATTTATTGAAACTTATAACAAATGTTGCTCAGCTAATGTAGACTTGACTTTTGAGTTTGGAATTTCCAAAATGGCCGCCGTTACCATGGCTACCGCTTACCTGGCAATAGGGGAAGGGTGCCATCCGCTATTGCTTGCAATCGCAAATCTAGTTATGGCACCCTCAACGGAGTTGGGGTGACATATTGTTATTCTACGTTTCTTTTTATGGCACCCTCAACGGAGTTGGGGTGACATATTGTTATTCTACGTTTCTTTTTTTTCTTATTTTTCTTCTTGCAACAAATTTTGTCCAGGTGATTTCTCGAAATCCAATGGACCAATGTTGATGGAACTCTACTATAGTAAGGACCCCCAAATGCAGAGTTGCAGTAAGCATGGAATGGTTCAAGATGGCTACCGTTTCCATGAAAACAGAACAAATGTGAAAAAATCCAGTTTTTTCTTTTGGTGAACTGTTTGGAAATGCTTTCACTCAGAAACATTATATTTTGATACAATGTAGGTGCCGGCCATATACAGGTGTTGGATGATTTTGGCACTCATTGGAACTACTATGTTGCCATGGAAACTACACCAAAAATTTCAAAAATATCAAAATGCTCCAAACTTCATGAAACTTCACAGTAACGATGAGCAACATTGGAAGATGTTGAATTTGGCGTTGGAATTTCCAAAATATCTGTTGTTACCATGGAAACAATGCAAAAAGGTCAAAACTTTTAATTTTCACAGAACATTCCAGAACATCAATGTTAAATTTATTCTAGAGACATGAAACTTTATGAAAATGTTCTCCAGTATGCCAAGATGTCAAGACAATATTTTGATAGTTCAAAATGGCCGCCGTTGTCACGGAAACTAGGGCCAAGTTTTGCATTGACCCTATGGAAAAATGCATAAATCTGCATTTTCTCAGAGAGTAGTGCACCAAAGTTAATGAAACTGTATTGATATATAACATGACATGTGGCAATGAGATGTCTGCTTTTAGAATTTTGGAATTATCTACTGTAACTATGGTTGCAGCACAAATGTTCAAAATTTCCAAAAAAAATTATGTGCTGCAAACTGGATGAAACTTTACAGGAATAGTGACTGTCATGTGCGGAGTTGCATTTTGAAGTTGGAATTTCCAAAATGGCCGCCGTAACCATGGAAACAGCAAAATTGTCCAAAATTTCAAAATGCTCAAAACTTAATGAAATTTTGCAAAAATGATAACCTGCAGGTGTAGACGCACTCTTTGACTTTGGAATTTCCAAAATGGCTGTCGCTCGCCTGGCAATGGAGGTACGAGGGTGCCATCCGTTATTGCTAGCAATTACAAATCTAGTTATGTCACCCGATCGACAATGTCGGGTGACATATTGCTTTTCCTCCGTTTCTTTGTTATTATTATTCTTCTTATTCTTCCAATGATTTTTGTCCGGCAGATTTTTTGAAGGCAATGGAACCAATCTTAGTGATAGTCAACTATAATGAGGAACACAAAATTTCGGGTTGCAGTAGGTCATAGGACCATTAAAAATGGCTGCCGTTACCATGGAAACGGAAAAATTGTGAAAAATTCCACTTTTTGGTTTTAGGGAATTATTTGGAGATGCCTAGACTTAGAATCATTATATTTTGATACAATGTAGGTGCCCACTATATACTTGTTTTGGATGATTTTTGGCATTCATTGGAACTACTATGTTGCCATGGATACTACACCAAAAATTTCCAAAATATCAAAATGCTCCAAATTTAATGAAACTTCACAGGAACGATGAGCAACATTGGTAGATGTGCAATTTGGCGTTGGAATTTTGAAAATGTCTTGTGTTACCATGGAAACAAGGCAAAAATGGTCAAAACGCTTTAAAAAACCTTAAAAGTGGCATTTACTTCCTTAAAATGGTAGGTCAAATTCATTGAAACTCTGATGGTATGTTCCCTTCCATGTACCAATGGAGTATCTGCCATTAAAAATTTGGAATGGTCTGTGTTACCATAGAAACCAGCCAAAATGTCAAAAATTTCAAAAACTTCAAAATGCTTCAAACTTTATGAAACTTAATATATTTGTTGACTGTCTAGTCTGCATGAGACTTTTGAAGTTGGAATTTCCAAAATGGCCACCGTTGCCATGGAAACTGCAGAAATGTCAAATATTTTCAAAATGCTCCAAACTTAATGAAACTTAATATTATTGTTTACTGGCATGTATAGATGAGACTTTTGACTTCGGAATTTTCAAAATGGCTGCCGTTGCCATGGAAACAGCAGAAATGTGAAACTTTTGACAATGCTGTTATTGTATTGAAAATTTACAGAAAGACATATCGCAATTCATAGATCTGCATTCACTGTTAAGTTGTTTTAAAATGGGTGCCGCTTAGTGGCAATGAGGGGAAGGGTGACATCCGCTATTGCTTGCAATGGCAATTCTAGTTTTTCTTATTTTTCTTCTTGCAACAAATTTTGTCCAGGGGATTTCTTGAAATCCAATGGACCAATGTCGATGGAACTCTACTATAATAAGGACCCCCACGTGCAGAGTTGCAGTAAGCATGGAATGGTTCAAGATGGCTACCGTTTCCATGGAAACTGAACAAATGTGAAAAAATCTAGTTTTTGGTTTTGGTGAACTGTTTGAATATGCTTACACTCAGAATCACCATATTTTAATACAATGTAGGTGCCCACTATATACAGGTGTTGGATGATTTTGGTACTCATTGGAACTACTATGTTGCCATGGAAACTACACCAAAAATTTCATAAATATCAAAATGCTCCAAACTTCATGAAACTTCACAGTAATGATGAGCAACATTGGAAGATGTGGCATTTGGCGTTGGAATATCCAAAATATCTGTAGTTACCATGGAAACAATGCAAAAAGGTCAAAACTTTGAATTTTCACAGAACATTCCAGAACATCAATGTTAAATTTACTCTAGAGACATTAAATGGTATATATGATTATGGAGGGAAAAAATTGCAGCGGGGACAATATATGGATAGTTCAAAATGGCCGCCGTTGTCATGGAAACTGGGGCCAAGTTTTGCATTGACCCTATGGAAAAATGCATAAAATCAGCATTTTCTCAGAGAGTAGTGAACCAAAGTAAATGAAACTGTATTGATATATAACATGACATGTGGCAATGAGATGTCTGCTTTTAGAATTTTGGAATTATCTACTGTAACCATGGTTGCAGCACAAATGTTCAAAATTTAAAAAAAAAATTAAGTGCTGCAAACTGGATGAAACTTTATAGGAATAGTAACTGGCATGTGCAGAGTTGCATTTTGAAGTTAGAATTTCCAAAATGGCCGCCGTAACCATGGAAACAGCAAAATTGTCCAAAATTTCAAAATGCTTCAAACTTAATGAAATTTAGCAAAAATGATAACTTGCAGGTGTAGATACACTCTTTGACTTTGGAATTTTCAAAATGGCTGCCGCTCGCCTGGCAATGGGGGGACGAGGGTGCCATCCGTTATTGCTAGCAATTACAAATCTAGTTATGGCACCCTCAACGGAGTTGGGGTGACATATTGTTATTATTTTTGTTCCACACATTTTGTCCAGGAGATTTCTCGAAATCCAATGGACCAAAGTTGATGGAACTCTACTATATTGAAGACCCTTAGGTGAAGAGTTGCAGTCACCATGGAATGGTTCAAGATGGCTGCCGTTTCCATGGAAACTGCAAAAATGTGAAAAATTTTCAAAATTCCAAATCTTTCATTATAAGACCCAAGTGGATGAAACTTTGTGGAAGTGTTACCTGATATGCCTAGATGTGCATGCAATATCAAGAGGTTCCAAAATGGCCGCTATTGTCATGGAAACAGGGCGAAAGTTTAACATTGACCGTATGGGAAAACACATAAAAGCTACATTTTCTTGAAGAAAATAGCATCAATCCCAATGAAACTTTATAGATAGGTAACATGGCATGTACCAATGTGGCACCTGTCTTTGGAATTTTGGAAATGGTAACTGTTACCATGGAAACAGCAAAAATTTCTAAAATTTCAAAATGCTCCAAACCAGATGAAATTTTACAACAACGTTAATAAACATGTGTAAAAGTCCTCTTTGAGTTTGAAATTTTCAAAATGGCTGCCACTCGCCTGGCAATGGGGGAAGGGTGCCATCCGCTATTGCTTGCAATGGCAAATCTAGTTATTATTATGTCACCCGATCGACAATGTCGGGTGACATATTGCTTTTCCTCCGTTTCTTTGTTATGGCACCCTCAACGGAGTTGGGGTGACGTATTGTTATTCTACGTTTCTTTTTTTTTTCTTATTATTATGGCACCCTCAACGGAGTTGGGGTGACGTATTGTTATTCTACGTTTCTTTTTTTCTTATTAGGTCTTTCCACTTTTCTGTGGAAAGACCTATTGTTTTTCTTCTGATTATTTTTTTTTTTTTTTTTTTTTTCTTCCGCCTAATTTTGTTCTTGTGATAAACATTTGTTTCGCAATATGTCGCTTAGATATTTTGTATATGATATCGAACAAGTTATGCGCTTTTGAAATTTACCCTGCGTAAACGAATACTTTTCTTTGTAGGAGTTATCTCCCCAAACACTGTTTTCCTTGTTAGCGCATCTCCTTCGCAACCGTTAAAGATTATGACAAATTTATTTTACAAAATTGCTCGTTATATCCTTGGCATGATTTGTCCTATTTTGACCGAAGCGATATGACCGCTCCATATGAGAGTTATTTCCCCTTATGCATCTGATATAAGTGATATGAATTTCTATCTTATAAATCATAAGTGATAGAGACCTAGGATCTTTTGATTTGAAGTCCTTGGTCCCAAAAAATAAAAATTAGGTCAAGGTCAAAGGTCAAGGTCATATTCTTATATTTGAATTTGGCTTATTTTCAAATATATCCAAAGACTGTATAAGATATCAACAAATTATTTTTACTAAATTGTTAGTTGCGACATGTCGTAAGATGTAAATTTTGATTGCAAGCGTACGTTGAATGTAAAAGGGAGTTTTCTCCCCTCTTGTATTTAAAATCACGCGTTTTGTGATATAACTCATTAACTAAATATAATTAAGACCTATGGTCTTTTGATTTGAGGTCCTTGGTTTATGACCTTGAAATTGATCTCAAGGTCATAGCTTAATTTGGCGTTCTAGATTTTGACCTTTGCTTTTATTCTATATGTATACATGATAAAGATATACAACTTTTACAAAAAGGTATCAAACCATTTAACCTTGAAAAAAAAACCGGAAGTGACCTTTTGTAAACCGGAAGTAGCTATTTTTTTGTACTTTGTTAATGTAAAAGTATATAGAACCAGATATTTTTGGAATTAGTGTCAAGTAAATATTCAAATATAATCGGAAGTAACATTTTTCAAACCGGAAGTAACAAATTATCTCCCTTATTTAAAAAAAATGTATGGAAACAATATATTTTTGGAATCAGCTTACTAGGAGCTATCATTTGACGATTGCAATGACATTTTAAACTTAGTTTCACAACTTTTCATATCAAAATACATTGTTTTGATGGAAAGACCTTCAATTGTTCTCTGAACAATTGGTTTTTAATTATTTTTATTTTTCTTCCACGCTTTTTGTCCAGTCCATATCTTGGCACTGTATAATCCAATGGTGATGGAACTATACCATAATGTTACCCAGCATACGAAGTTTTGCGAACTGGGTATGGCACCGTCAAGATGGCTGCCGTTACCATGGAAACGAAACAAATGTGAAAAAAACCAGTTTTTTGTTTTGGTGAACTATTTGAATACCATTTAACTCAGAATCATTATATTTTAATACAATGTAGGTGCCCACTATATACAGGTGTTGGATGATTTTTGCGCTCATTGGAATTACTATGTTGCCATGGAAACTACTCCAAAAAATTCAAAAATCTCAAAATGTTCCAAACTTCAGGAAACTTCACAGTTACGATGAGCAACATTGGAAGATGTGGAATTTGGCGTTGGAATTTCCAAAATCGCTCTTGTTACCATGGAAACAATGCAAAAAGGTCAAAACTTTGAATTTTCACAGAACATTCTAGAACATCAATGTTTAATTTATTCTAGAGACATTAAATGGTATATGATTGTGGAGGGAAACAGTTGCAGCGGGGGTTTGACTTTGGAATATTCAAAATGGCCGCTGTTACCATGGAAACAGCAAAAATACCAAAAACTTCAAAATGCTTCAAATTTATTGAAACTTATAACAAATGTTGCTCAGCTAATGTAGACTTGACTTTTGAGTTTGGAATTTCCAAAATGGCCGCTGTTACCATGGCTACCGCTCACCTGGCATTAGGGGAAGGGTGCCATCCGCTATTGCTTGCAATCGCAAATCTAGTTTTTATTATTTTTCTTCCACACATTTTGTCCAGGAGATTTCTGGAAATCCAATGGACCAAAGTTGATGGAACTCTATTATATTGAGGACCATTAGGTGAAGAGTTGCAGGCACCATGGAATGGTTCAAGATGGCTGCCGTTTCCATGGAAACTGCAAAAATGTGAAAAATTTTCAAAATTCTGAATTCTTCATTATAAGACCCAAGTGGATGAAACTTTGTGGAAGTGTTACCTGATATGCCTAGATGTGCACGCAATATCAAGAGGTTCCAAAATGGCCGCCATTGTCATGGAAACAGGGCAAAAGTTTAACATTGACCGTATGGGAAAACACATAAAAGCTACATTTTCTTGAAGAATATAGCATCAATCCCAATGAAACTTTATAGATAAGTAACCTGGCATGTACCAATGTGGCACCTGTCTTTGGAAATTTGGAAATGGTAACTGTTACCATGGAAACAGCAAAAATTTCAAAAATTTCAAAATGCTCCAAACGAGATGAAATTTTACAACAATGTTAATAAACATGTGTAAAAGCGCTCTTTGACTTTGGAATTTTCAAAATGGCTGCCGCTCACCTGGCAATGGGGGAAGGGTGCCATCCGTTATTGCTAGCAATTACAAATCTAGTTATGGCACCCTAAACGGAGTTTGGGTGACATATTGTTATTCTACGTTTCTTTTTTTCTTATTATTATTTTATTTATTCTTCCACACATTTTGTCCATGCTATTTCTCAGAATTGGCTTGAACAATATTGATGGAACTATACCATAATGTAGACCACTATATGAAATTGTGCAATCGGGGTATGGCATCATCAAGATGGCTGCCGTTTCCATGGAAACTGATAAAATGTGGAAAAAATGCAATTTCTAAATCTTTCATTATAGGACCTAGCTTGATTAAATTTTATGGTAATGTTCCTTGGTATGCCTAGATGTTATGATAACATTAGGAAATTCCAAAATGGCCGCCATTGTCATGGAAACAGGGCGAAAGTTTAACATTGGCCCTATGGGAAAACATATTGAAGCTGCATTTCCTGCAAGAATATTAGTTCAAACCTTCTACAACTTTATGAATATGTCACATGGCATGTCCCAAAGTGGCACCTGTCTTTGGAATTTTGGAAATGGTACCCGTTACCATGGAAATAGCAAAAATTTCAAAAATTTCAAAATGCTCCAAAATTGACGAAACTTTACAAAAATGTTAATTTGCATGTGTATATGTTATCTTTGACATTGGATTTTTCAAAATGGCTGCCGCTCACCTGGCAATGGGGGAAGGGTGCCATCCGTTATTGCTAGCAATTACAAATCTAGTTATTATTATTCTTCTTATTCTTCCAATGATTTTTGTCCAGTAGATTTTTTGAAGGCAATGGAACCAATCTTAGTGATAGTCAACTATAATGAGGAACAAAAAATTTCGGGTTGCAGTAGGTCTAAAGACCAATAAAAATGGCTGCCGTTACCATGGAAACGGAACAATTGTGAAAAATTCCACTTTTTGGTTTTAGGGAATTATTTGGAGACGCTTTAACTTAGAATCATTATATTTTGATACAATGTAGGTGCCCACTATATACTTGTTTTGGATCATTTTTGGCATTCATTGGAACTACTATGTTGCCATGGATACTACATCAAAAATTTCGAAAATATCAAAATGCTCCAAATTTAATGAAACTTCACAGTAACGATGAGCAACATTGGAAGATGTGCAATTTGGCGTTGGAATTTCGAAAATGTCTTGTGTTACCATGGAAACAAGGCAAAAATGGTCAAAACGCTTTAAAAAACCTTAAAAAGTGGCATTTACTTCATTAAAATGGTAGGTCAAATTCATTGAAACTCTGATGGTATGTTCCCTCCCATGTACCAATGGAGTATCTGCCATTAAAAATTTGGAATGGTCTGTGTTACCATAGAAACCAGACAAAATGTCAAAAATTTCAAAAATTTCAAAATGCTCCAAAAGTAATGAAACTTAATATGATTGTTGACTGTTAAGTCTGCATGAGATTTTTGGAGTTGGAATTTCCAAAATGGCCACCGTTGCCATGGAAACTGCAGAAATGTCAAATATTTTCAAAATGCTCCAAACTTATTCAAACTTAATATTATTGTTTACTGGCATGTATAGATGAGACTTTTGACTTCGGAATTTTCAAAATGGCTGCCGTTGCCATGGAAACAGCAGAAATGTGAAACTTTTGACAATGCTGTTATTGTATTGAAAACTACAGAAAGATATATCGCAATTCATAGATCTGCATTCACTGTTAAGTTGTTTTAAAATGGGTGCCGCTTAGTGGCAATGAGGGGAAGGGTGACATCCGCTATTGCTTGCAATGGCAATTCTAGTTATGGCACCCTCAACGGAGTTGGGGTGACGTATTGTTATTCTACGTTTCTTTTTTTTCTTATTATGTCACCCTGACGGAGGTCGGGTGACATATTGTTATTGTACGATTCTTTTTTTCTTATTATTTTTATTCCACACTTTTTGTCCGGCTTAGTTCTCGGAATTGAATGGACCAATGTTGATGGAACTATAACATAATGTTAATCACCATGTGCAGTTTTGCACCTTACCTTGGAATTAAAAAAATGGCTGCCATTGCCATGGAAACAGCAAAAATGTGAAAAATAGAAATGTGTTCCAATTGATATGAAACTTCTATGATATTAAGAGAGTCATGCACACTTCAACATGTTACATTTTTTTTTCAACTGGGGGGTCTCTAGACATAATTTGAGGGGGGTGAATTTTTCATGGAACATTCCAGAACATAAGTGTTAAATTTATTCTAGAGACATTAAATGGTATATGATGGTATATAATTATGGAGAGATCAATTTGGAGAAGAAGTAAGACTTTGGAATTTTCAAAATGGCAGCCGTTACCATGGAAACAGCAAAAATATGAAAAACTCCAAAATTCTTCAAATTTAATGAAACTTAAAACAAATGTTGCCTAGCTAATGTAGACTTGACTTTTGAGTTCGGAATTTTCAAAATGGCCGCCGTTGCCATGGAAACGGCACAATTGTTAAGAACAGAAAAACGTACATAAAGCTATGAAAACTGAAAGAAAGATCTTTTGTTATGGATATATCTACATTTACTGATGGAACATTTCGAAATGGCTGTCGTTTAGTGGCAATTGGGGAACCAGGGTGACATCCGCTATTGCTTGCAATGGCAATTCTAGTTATGGCACCCTCAACGGAGTTGGGGTGACATATTGTTATTCTACGTTTCTTTTTTTTCTTATTATTATTATTATTTTTTTTCTTGCAACAAATTTTGTCCAGGTGATTTCTCGAAATCCAATGGACCAATGTTGATGGAACTCTACTATAGTAAGGACCCCCAGTTGCAGAGTTGCAGGAAGCATGGAATGGTTCAAGATGGCTACCGTTTCCATGGAAACAGAACAAATGTGAAAAAATCCAGTTTTTTGTTTTGGTGAACTGTTTGGATATGCTTTATCTCAGAATCATTATATTTTAATACAATGTAGGTGTCCACTATATACAGGTGTTTGATGATTTTGGTGATCATTGGAACTACTATGTTGCCATGGAAACTACACCAAAAATTTCAAAATTCTCAAAATGCTCCAAACTTCAGGAAACTTCACAGTAACGATGAGCAACATTGGAAGATGTGGAATTTGGCTTTGGAATTTCCAAAATATCTGTTGTTACCTTGGAAACAATGCAAAAAGGTCAAAACTTTGGATTTTCACAGAACATTCCAGAACATCAATGTTAAATTAATTCTAATGACATTAAATTGTATATGATTATGAACGGAAAAAATTGCAGCAGGGGTTTGACTTTGGAATATTCAAAATGGCCGCCGTTACCATGGAAACAGCAAAAATATCCAAAATTTCAAAATGCTTCAAACTTAATGAAACTTTGCAAAAATGTTACTTGACATCTGTAGATGCACTATTTGACTTTGGAATTTTCAAACTGGCTGCCGCTCACCTGGCAATGGGGGAAGGGTGCCATCCGTTATTGCTAGCAATTACAAATCTAGTTATTATTATTTTTATTCTTGCAACAAATTTTGTCCAGGTGATTTCTCGAAATCCAATGGACCAATGTTGATGGAACTCTACTATAGTAAGGACCCCCAGGTGCAGAGTTGCAGGAAGCATGGAATTGTTCAAGATGGCTACCGTTTCCATGGAAACAGAACAAATGTGAAAAAATCCTGTTTTTTGTTTTGGTGAACTGTTTGGATATGCTTTATCTCAGAATCATTATATTTTAATACAATGTAGGTGCCCACTATATACAGGTGTTGGATGATTTTGGTGATCATTGGAACTACTATGTTGCCATGGAAACTACACCAAAAATTTCGAAATTCTCAAAATGCTCCAAACTTCAGGAAACTTCACAGTAACGATGAGCAACATTGGAAGATGTGGAATTTGGCGTTGGAATTTCCAAAATATCTGTTGTTACCTTGGAAACAATGCAAAAAGGTCAAAACTTTGAATTTTCACAGAACATTCCAGAACATCAATGTTAAATTTATTCTAGAGACATTAAATGGTATATGTTTATGGAGGGCAAAACATTGCAGCGGGGGTTTGACTTTGGAATATTCAAAATGGCCGCCGTTACCATGGAAACAGCAAAAATATGAAAAACTTCAAAATGCTTCAAATTTAAGGAAACTTATAACAAATGTTGCCTAGCTTATGTAGACTTGACTTTTGAGTTTGGAATTTTCAAAATGGCCGCCGTTACCATGGAAAAAGCAAAATTATCCAAAATTTCAAAATGCTTCAAACTTAATGAAACTTTGCAAAAATCTTACTAGACATCTGTAGATGCACTATTTGACTTTGGAATTTTCAAAATGGCTGCCGCTCATCTGGCAATGGGGGAAGGGTGCCATCCGTTATTGCTAGCAATTACAAATCTAGTTATTATTATTATTCTTCCACCTAGTTTTGTCCGGCAGTTTTCTCAGAGCCAAAGGAACCAATCTGAATGATGGTGCACTATAACAAGGAACCCTGACTTACCAGTTGCAGTGCAACTTTGGAACTAAAAAATGGCTGCCATCACCATGGAAACCGAAAAATAATGGAAAATTCCAGTTTTTGGTTTTGATGAATTATTTGGAAATGCTTTAACTTAGAATCATTATATTTTGATACAATGTAGGTGCCGGGCATATACTGGTTTTGGATGATTTTGGCAATCATTGGAACTGCTATGTTGCCATGGATACTACACCAAAAATTTCAAAAATATGGAAATGCTCCAAATTTTATAAAACTTCACAGTTATGATGAGCAACATTGGTAGAGGTGGAATTTGGTGTTGCAATTTCGAAAATGTCTTCCGTTACCATGGAAACAATGCAAAACAGGTCAAAATGGTCCAAAAACCTTTAAGTGGCATTTACTTTCTTAAAATGGTAGGTCAAATTGATTGAAACTTTGATGGTATGGTCCCTCCCATGTACCAATGTGGTATATGCCATTCAATTTTGGGAACGGTCTCTGTTACCATAGGAACCATCCAAAATGTCAAAAATTTTAAAAATTTCAAAATGCTCCAAAATTGATGAAACTTAATAGGATTGTACACTGACAAGTCTGAATGAGACTTTTGAAGTTGGAATTTCCAAAATGGCCACCGTTGCCATGGAAACTGCAGAAATGTCAAATATTTTCAAAATGCTCCAAACTTTATGAAACTTAATATTATTGTTAACTGGCATGTATAGATGAGACTTTTGACTTTGGAATTTTCAAAATGGCTGCCGTTGCCATGGAAACAGCAAAAATGTGAAATTTTCTAAAATGCTCTCGATGTACTGAAAATTTACAGAAAGATGTACTGCAATGCATATATATATGTGCATTCACTGTTAAACAATTTTGAAATGGCTGCCGCTTAGTGGCCATTGGGGGAAGGGTGACATCCGCTATTGCTTGCAATGGCAATTCTAGTTATTATGTCACCCGATCGACAATGTCGGGTGACATATTGCTTTTCTTATGTTTCTTTGTTATTATTATTATTCTTCCACCCTTTTTTGTCCGACAACTTTTTTGGAGTAAAATGGAACCAATCTTATTGATAATTCACTATAAGGAGGAACACAAAATTTCGGGTTGCAGTAGGGTCTAAGACCATAAAAAATGGCTGCCGTTTCCATGGAAACAGAACAATTGTGAAAAATGCCAGTTTTTGGTTTTGTGAATAATTTAGAGATGCTTAAACTCAGAATCATCATATTTTATCACAATGTAGGTGCCAGCCATATATTGGTTTTGGATGATATTGGTAATCATTGGAACCACTATGTTGCCATGGAAACTACCCCAAAAATTTGAAAAATTTCAAAATGCCTCAAATTTTTTGAAACTTCATAGTAACGATGAGCAACTTTGGTAGATGCGTAATTTGGCGTTGGAATTTCCAAAATGTCTGCCGTTACCATGGAAACAGTGCATAAGTCTCAAAATGCTCTGAAAACCTCAGGGTTTGGTAAATAATTTTGGTATGCTAGAACTTGAAATCATCAAATTTTTACACAATATAGTTGTCCACTATATACAGCTTTTGAATGATTTTGACAATCATTGGAACTATTCTGTTACCATGGATACAGGACCAAATATTTCAAAAATTTCAAAATGCTCATAAATTGATCAAACTTAATATGATTGTTGACTGGCAAGTCTGGATGAGACTTTTGACTTTGGAATTTCCAAAATGGCCACCGTTGCCATGGAAACTGCAAAAAAGTCAAAAATTCTCTAAATGCTTTGAACTTAATGAAACTTGATATTATTGTTAACTGGCAAGTAAAGATGAGACTTTTGACTTCAAAATTTCCAAATGGCTGCCGTTGCCATAGAAACAGCAGAATTGTGTACTGAAAATTTACAGAAAGATGTATTGCCATGCATATATATGCATTCACTGTTAAACGATTCTGAAATGGCTGCAACTTAGTGGCAATTGGGGGAAGGGTGACATCCGCTATTGCTTGCAATGGCAATTCTAGTTATGGCACCCTCAACGGAGTTGGGGTGACATATTGTTATTGTTCGTTTCTTTTTTTCATATTATTATTATTATTTTTATTCTTCCACACTTTTTTGTCCATTCTATTTCTCGGAATTGGCTTGAACAATATTGATGGAACTATACCATAATGTAGACCACCACATTCTATAGTGCAGTGGGGTATGGCACCATCAAGATGGCTGCCGTTGCCATGGAAACGAAACAAATGTGAAAAAATCCTGTTTTTTGTTTTGATGAACTGTTTTGATATGCTTAAACTCAGAAACATTATATTTTGATACAATGTAGGTGCCGGCCATATACAGGTGTTGGATGATTTTGGCACTCATTGGAACTACTATGTTGCCATGGAAACTACACCAAAAATTTCAAAAATATCAAAATGCTCCAAACTTCATAAAACTTCACAGTAACGATGAGCAACATTGGAAGATGTGGAATTTGGCGTTGGAATTTCCAAAATATCTGTTGTTACCTTGGAAACAATGCAAAAAGGTCAAAACTTTGAATTTTCACAGAACATTCCAGAACATCAATGTTAAATTTATTCTAGAGACATTAAATGGTATATGATTATGGAGGGCAAAAATTGCAGCGGGGGTTTGACTTTGGAATATTCAAAATGGCCACCGTTACCATGGGAAGAGCAAAATTATGAAAAACTTCCAAATGCTTTAAATTTAATGAAACTTATAACAAATGTTGCCTAGCTTATGTAGACTTAATTTTTGAGTTTCGAATTTTCAAAATGGCCGCCGTTGCCATGGAAACAGCAAAATTTTTTTGAATGGCTGCCGCTGGCCTGGCAATGGGGAAAGGGTGCCATCCGCTATTGCTTGCAATGGCAAATCTAGTTATTATTATTTTTCTTGCAACAAATTTTGTCCAGGTGATTTCTCGAAATCCAATGGACCAATGTTGATGGAACTCTACTATAGTAAGGACCCCCAGGTGCAGAGTTGCAGGAAGCATGGAATGGTTCAAGATTGCTACCGTTTCCATGGAAACAGAACAAATGTGAAAAAATCCAGTTTCTTGTTTTGGTGAACTGTTTGGATATGCTTTATCTCAGAATCATTATATTTTAATACAATGTAGGTGCCCACTATATACAGGTGTTGGATGATTTTGGTGATCATTGGAACTACTATGTTGCCATGGAAACTACACCAAAAATTTCGAAATTCTCAAAATGCTCCAAACTTCAGGAAACTTCACAGTAACGATGAGCAACATTGAAAGATGTGGAATTTGGCGTTGGAATTTCCAAAATATCTGTTGTTACCTTGGAAACAATGCAAAAAGGTCAAAACTTTGAATTTTCACAGAACATTCCAGAACATCAATGTTAAATTTATTCTAGAGACATTAAATGGTATATAATTATGGAGGGCAAAAAATGCAGCAGGGGTTTGACTTTGGAATATTCAAAATGGCCGCCGTTACCATGGAAACAGCAAAAATATGAAAAACTCAAAATGCTTCAAATTTAAGGAAACTTATAACAAATGTTGCCTAGCTTATGTAGACTTGACTTTTGAGTTTGGAATTTTCTAAATGGCCGCCGCTCACCTGGCAATAGGGGAAGGGTGCCATCCGTTATTGCTAGCAATTACAAATCTAGTTATGGCACCCTCAACGGAGTTGGGGTGACGTATTGTTATTCTACGTTTCTTTTTTTCTTATTTTTATTTTTCTTCCACTTTTTTTGTCCAGCTTATATCTTGGAACTGTATGAACCAAAGGTCATAGGACTGTACCATAATGTTACCCAGCATGTGCAGATTTGCAATCGGGGTATGGCATATTCAAGATGGCGGCTGTTGTCATGGAAACTGATGAAATGTGAAAAAAATTGCAAATTCTAAATCTTTCATTATAAGACCTAGCTGGATGAAACTTTATGGTAATGTTCCTTGGTATGCCTAGATGTTGTTTCAATATTAGGAAATTCCAAAATGGCCGCCATTGTCATGGAAACAGGGCGAAAGTTTAACATTGGCCCTATGGGAAAATACATTGAAGCTGCATTTCCTGCAAGAATATCAGATCAAACCTTCTAGAAATTAATGGGTATCTAACATGGCATGTCCGCAAGTGGCACCTGTCTTTGGAATTTTAAAAATGGTACCCGTTACCATGGAAATAGCAAAAAAATCCAAAAATTTTAAAATGCTCAAAAATTCATGAAAAGTTACAAAAAGGTTAATAGACATATGTAGATGCCGTCTTTGACTTTTTTTTCAAAATGGCTGCTGCTCACCTGGCAATGTGGGAAGGGTGCCATCCGCTATTGCTTGCAATGGCAAATCTAGTTATTATGGCACCCTCAACGGAGTTGGGGTGACATATTGTTATTGTTCGTTTCTTTTTTTCTTGTTATGTCACCCTGACGGAGGTCGGGTGACATATTGTTATTGTACGATTCTTTTTTTCTTATTATTTTTATTCCACACTTTTTGTCCGGCTTAGTTCTCGGAATTGAATGCACCAATGTTGATGGAACTATAACATAATGTTAATCACCATGTGCAGTTTTGCACATTACCTTGGAATTAAAAAAATGGCTGCCATTGCCATGGAAACAGCAAAAATGTGAAAAATAGAAATGTGTTCCAATTAATATGAAACTTCTATGATATGAAGAGACTCATGCACACTTCAACATGGTACATATTTTTTTCAACTGGGGGGTCTCTAGACATAATTTGAGGGGGGGTGAATTTTCATGGAACATTCCAGAACATAAGTGTTAAAATAGTTCAACAGACATTAAATGTTATATAATAGTATATTCTTAGGGGGAGAACAATATTCAGCAGTAGTTTGACTTTGGAATTTTTAAAATGGCGGCTGTTACCATGGAAACAGTAAAAATATGAAAAACTCCAAAATGCTTCAAATTTAACGAAATTTAAAACAAATGTTGCCTAGCTATTGTAGACTTGACTTTTGAGTTTTTAATTTCCAAAATGGCCGCCGTTGCCATGGAAACGGCACAATTGTTGAAAACAGAAAAACGCACATAAAGCTATGAAAACTGACAGAAAGATCTTTTGTTATGGATATATCTGCATTTACTGATGGAACATTTCGAAATGGCTGCCGTTTAGTGGCAATTGGGGAACCAGGGTGACATCCGCTATTGCTTGCAATGGCAATTCTAGTTATATTTATTCTTCCACACTTTTTTGTCCATGCTATTTCTCGGGATTGGCTTGAACAATATTGATGAAACTATGCCATAATGTAGTCCACTATATGAAATTGTGCAAACGGGGTATGGCATCATCAAGATGGCTGACGTTGCCATGGAAACGAAACAAATGTGAAAAAATCCAGTTTTTTGTTTAGGTGAACTATAGGGATATGATTAAACTCAGAATCATTATATTTTAATACAATGTAGGTGCCCACTATATACAGGTGTTGGATGATTTTGGCACTCATTGGAACTACTATGTTGCCATGGAAACGACTCCAAAAAAATTCAAAAATCTCAAAATTTTCAAAACTTATTGAAACTTCACAGTAACGATGAGCAACATTGGAAGATGTGGAATTTGGCGTTGGAATTTCCAAAACCGCTGTTGTTACCATGGAAACAATGCAAAAAGGTCAAAACTTTGAATTTTCACAGAACATTCTAGAATATCAATGTTTAATTTATTCTAGAGACATTAAATGGTATATGATTGTGGAGGGAAAAAATTGCAGCGGGGGTTTGACTTTGGAATATTCAAAATGGCCGCCGTTACCATGGAAACAGCAAAAATACAAAAAAATTCAAAATGCTTCAAATTTATTGAAACTTATAACAAATGTTGCTCAGCTAATGTAGACTTGACTTTTGAGTTTGGAATTTCCAAAATGGCCGCCGTTACCATGGCTACCGCTCACCTGGCAATAGGGGAAGGGTGCCATCCGCTATTGCTTGCAATCGCAAATCTAGTTTTTACTTTTATTCTTCCACACTTTTTTGTCCAAGCTTTTTCTCAGAATTACATGGACCAAACTTGGTGGAACTATGCTAAAATGTTGACCACCATGTGAAGTTGTGCACCTGACTTTGGAATGTGCAAGATGGCTGCCGTTACCATGGAAACGGAACAAATGTGAAAAAATCTTGTTTTTTTGTTTTGGTAAATTATTTGGACATGCTTACAATTAGAATCATTATTTTTTAATACAATGTAGGTGCCCAGCATATACTACTTTTGGATGATTTTGGCAATCATTGGAACTACTATGTTGCCATGGAAACTACAACAAAAATTTCAAAAATATGAAAATGCTCCAAACTTAATGAATCTTCACAGTAATGATGAGCAACATTGGTAGATGTGAAATTTGGCGTTGGAATTTCCAAAATGTCTGTTGTTACCATGGAAACAATGCAAAAAGGTCAAAAATTTCCAAAAAAAAATGTAAATGCTGCAATCTGGATGAAACTTTACAGGAATAGTAACTAGCATAAGCAGAGTTGCATTTTGGAGTTGGAATTTTCAAAATGGCCGCCGTAACCATGGAAACAGCAAAAATATCAAAAATTTCAAAGTTCTCCAAACTTAATGAAACTTTACAAAATTGACAATTGGCATGTGTAGATGCACTCTATGATTTTGGAATTTTCAAAATGGCTGCTGCTCGCCTGGCAATGGGGGAAGGGTGCCATCCGCTATTGCTTGCAATGGCAAATCTAGTTTTTCTTATTATTATGGCACCCTCAACGGAGTTGGGGTGACATATTGTTATTGTTCCGTTCTTTTTTGTCTTATTTTTATGTCACCCGATCGACAATGTCGGGTGACATATTGCTTTTCCTCTGTTTCTTTTTCTGTATTATTATTATTATGTCACCCGATCGACAAAGTCGGGTGACATATTGCTTTTCCTCTGTTTCTTTTTCCCTATTATTATCATTATTATTATGTCACCCGATCGACAAAGTCGGGTGACATATTGCTTTTCCTCTGTTTCTTTTTCCCTATTATTATGTCACCCGATCGACAATGTCGGGTGACATATTGCTTTTCCTCTGTTTCTTTTTCTCTATTATTATGGCACCCTAAACGGAGTTTGGGTGACATATTGTTATTCTACGTTTCTTTTTGTTTTTATGGCACCCTCAACGGAATTGGGATGACATATTGTTATTGTTCGTTTCTTTTTTTCTTATTATGTCACCCTGACGGAGGTCGGGTGACATATTGTTATTGTACGATTCTTTTTATGGCACCCTCAACGGAGTTGGGGTGACATATTGTTATTCTACGTTTCTTTTTTTTCTTTTTATTATTATGTCACCCTGACTGAGGTCGGGTGACATATTGTTATTGTACGATTCTTTTTTTTATTATTATTCCACACTTTTTTGTCCAGACTATTTCTGAGAATAGGATGGACCAATTGTTATGGAACTATACCAAAATGTTAATGACCATGTGCAGAAGTGCAGTCGAGGATTGGCATATCCAACATGGCTGCCGTTGTCATAGAAACAGAAAGAATGTAAAAATGTAATGGAACGTTCTAGAACATTAGTGTTAAAGTAAATCTACGGCCATTAAATGTTATATAATGGTATGATATTATGGGGAGCACAAAATGAAGCAGCAGTATGACTTTGGAATTTTCAAATGTTGCCATGGAAACTGTTCAAAAAAAGCAAAATTTTGAAAATTCGCCAAAAATGTATAAAACGTTACAGCATATTAATCTAGATGCGACATTCAACTTTTGAATTTCCAAAATGGCTGCCGTTACCATGGCTGCTGTTTAGTGGCAATTGGTGGACCAGGGTGACATCCGCTATTGCTTGCAATGGCAATTCTAGTTATTATGGCACCCTCAACGGAGTTGGGGTGACGTATTGTTATTCTACGTTTCTTTTTTTTCTTATTATTTTTCTTCCACCGATTTTGTCCAGCTTATTTATCGGAATCCAATGGACCAATGTTGGTTAAACTCTACTATAATAAGGACCACCATGATAAGTTGTGCAGTGGACTTTGGCATGTGCATGATGGCTACCGTTACCATGGAAACTAAAAAAATGTAAAAAAATCCAGTTTTTTGTTTTCTCGAACTGTTTGAATAGACTTGAACTTAGAAACATTATATTTTAATACAATGTAGGTGCCCACTATATACAGGTATTGGATGATTTTGACACTCATTGGAACTACTATGTTGCCATGGAAACAACACCAAAAATTTCAAAAATATCAAAATGCTCCAAACTTCATGAAACTTCACAGTAACGATGAGCAACATTAGAAGATGTAGAATTTGGCGTTGGAATTTCCAAAATATCTGTTGTTACCATGGAAACAATGCAAAAAGGTCAAAACTTTGAATTTTCACAGAACATTCCAGAACATCAATGTTGAATTTATTCTAGAGACATTAAATCGTATATGATTAATGAGGGAAAAAATTGCAGCGGGGGTTTAACTTTGGAATATTCAAAATGGCCGCCGTTACCATGGAAACAGCAAAAATATGAAAAACTTCAAATTTTCAAAATGCTTTAAATTAAATGAAACTTATAACAAATTAGCTTATGTAGACTTCACTTTTGAGTTTGGAATTTTCAAAATGGCCGCCGTTGCCATGGAAACAGCGAAATTTTCCAAATGGTTGCCGCTGGCCTGGCAATAGGGGAAGGGTGCCATCCGCTATTGCTCGCAATGGCAAATCTAGTTATTATTTTTATTCTTCCACACATTTTGTCCATACTATTTCTCAGAATTGGTCAAACCAATGTTGATGGAACTGTGCCATAATATGAACCGCCATGTTAAGTTGTGCAAGAGACATTGGAATGGTAAAAAATGGCCGCTGTTACCATGGAAACAGAACAAATGTGAAAAAATCCAGTTTTTAGTTTCTGTGAACTGTTTGGTTATGCTTTAACTCAGAATCATTATATTTTAATACAATATAGGTGCCAACTATATACAGGTGACTGATGATTTTGGCACTCATTGGAACTACTATGTTGCCATGGAAACTACTCCAAAAAATTCAAAAATCTCAAAATGTTCCAAACTTAATGAAACTTCACAGTAACGATGAGCAACATTGGTAGATGTGGAATTTGGCGTTGGAATTTCCAAAATCGCTGTTGTTACCATGGAAACAATGCAAAAAGGTCAAAACTTTGAATTTTCACAGAACATTCTAGAACATAAATGTTTAATTTATTGTAGAGACATTAAATGGTATATGATTGAATATGATTATGGAGGGAAAAAATTGCAGCGGGGGTTTGACTTTGGAATATTCAAAATGGCCGCCATTACCATGGAAACAGCAAAAATACAAAAAACTTCAAAATGCTTCAAATTTTCTGAAACTTACAACAAATGTTGCTCAGCTAATGAAGACTTGACTTTTGAGTTTGGAATTTCCAAAATGGTTGCCGTTACCATGGAAACAGCAAAAATACAAAAAACTTCAAAATGCTTCAAATTTATTGAAACTTATAACAAATGTTGCTCAGCTAATGTAGACTTGACTTTTGAGTTTGGAATTTCCAAAATGGCCGCCGTTATCATGGCTACCACTCGCCTGGCAATAGGGGAAGGGTGCCATCCGCTATTGCTTGCAATGTCAAATCTAGTTATGTCACCCTGACGGAGGTCGGGTGACATATTGTTATTGTACGATTCTTTTTTTCTTATTATTTTTATTCCACACTTTTTGTCCGGCTTAGTTCTCGGAATTGAATGCACCAATGTTGATGGAACTATAACATAATGTTAATCACCATGTGCAGTTTTGCACATTACCTTGGAATTAAAAAAATGGCTGCCATTGCCATGGAAACAGCAAAAATGTGAAAAATAGAAATGTGTTCCAATTAATATGAAACTTCTATGATATGAAGAGACTCATGCACACTTCAACATGGTACATATTTTTTTCAACTGGGGGGTCTCTAGACATAATTTGAGGGGGGGTGAATTTTCATGGAACATTCCAGAACATAAGTGTTAAAATAGTTCAACAGACATTAAATGTTATATAATAGTATATTCTTAGGGGGAGAACAATATTCAGCAGTAGTTTGACTTTGGAATTTTTAAAATGGCGGCTGTTACCATGGAAACAGTAAAAATATGAAAAACTCCAAAATGCTTCAAATTTAACGAAATTTAAAACAAATGTTGCCTAGCTATTGTAGACTTGACTTTTGAGTTTTTAATTTCCAAAATGGCCGCCGTTGCCATGGAAACGGCACAATTGTTGAAAACAGAAAAACGCACATAAAGCTATGAAAACTGACAGAAAGATCTTTTGTTATGGATATATCTGCATTTACTGATGGAACATTTCGAAATGGCTGCCGTTTAGTGGCAATTGGGGAACCAGGGTGACATCCGCTATTGCTTGCAATGGCAATTCTAGTTATGGCACCCTCAACGGAGTTGGGGTGACATCTTGTTATTCTACGTTTCTTTTTTTTCTTTTTATTTTTATTCTTCCACACATTTTGTCCACGCTATTTCTCGTAATTGGTCAGACCCATGTTGATGGAACTATACCATAATATGAACCGCCATGTGAAGTTGTGCAAGAGACATTGGAATGGTAACAAATGGCCGCCGTTACCATGGAAACCAAAAAAATGTAAAAAAAAATCCAAATTTTAAATCTTTCGTTATAAGAGGCAAAGTCTTGAAAGTTTATGTAAATGTTGGCAGTGGTGCCCCGAGGTACCAACAGTACTTGGAATTTTCAAAATGGCTGCCATTGCCATGGAAACTAGACAAAAGTTTAACATTGACCCTATGGGAAAATGCGTTTTAGCTGCATTTTCTTGAAAAATATAACAACAATTCCACGGAAATCGTAATTAGGAGTGTGTGCAAATGGTCACATGCAATTGCTGTACTGCTAACATGTACTAGAATATTCTAGAATAAAAATATGTATTTTATTTAATGTGCTTTAAAGAGAAAATCGCCACCGAGAGAACGAGAAACACTCAGAGTACAAATTACTGACATTTCTGCACTTGCGTTAAAGTACATATCCGTGAATGACACACCTGCTAAAATATACACATTAGCTGAAATCAATCGATAAACATGTAATTAAATTGTACACGATAAGTTACATGTATTGTATGATACGCGAGCTATTGAAGAATAAATTGAACAGTTAATACGCCGCTCCGTCAATATATACACATGTTGTCTGTCCTACGTCCCCTCTAAAAAGAATATTAATATGCTAAGTCCACGATAATATACTTGAGTATCACGTGACACCACCTTCCTACTTGCGCGCGTGTCTAATTTTACATTTAAAAAGGATTCCCAAACTATGTATAGAACTGAAACGTATTCTACGGAAGAGGAAAAAAGGGGGGGGGGGGTTGTTTAGACATGCTGATTCCGACATGTATAATAGATATGCCATTTGACTTTTGTACACTCATAATTGTTGATGCTACTGTGACAATGTGCAGTACGGGGTGCCATCGTCCGCTATTGCTTGCAATAGCAAATCTAGTGTTATAATAACTCATTCGCAATTCTTTTTTTTTCGGATGGAAGAAAAGCAAATAGAGTATTTTTCTCAATACTACATGCAAAATTGTGCGTCAGATATTTGTCACTGAACAGTATGAAACGTATAGACAATAAATAAACCTATGCAAAATGTGTCATTTTAGGCAATACAACGTATTGATCAATCGATCAATCAATCAATCAAATCATGATCAGAGTGATCAAATCATGATCACATTGATCAAATCATGATTAGAGATCGATCAATCAATCAAGTGTTGATATCAATCAAGTGCAGAATCCGAAATAAACGTCCCATCGCTATTTTTACGAACTGTCAATCATTCGATCAATCAATCAATCAAACGATCGATCAATTGATTGATTGATCAATCATGATCACAAACCTTCAATCAACCAATACACGTATCTTCTCCGTTGAATTCATGAAAGAAAAAACCTTTAATTCGCTTCGCGTATCATTATGGCACCCTCAACGGAGTTGGGGTGACATCTTGTTATTCTACGTTTCTTTTTTTATTATGGCACCCTCAACGGAGTTGGGGTGACATATTGTTATTGTTCGTTTCTTTTTTTCATATTATTATTATATTTATTCTTCCACACTTTTTTGTCCATTCTATTTCTCGGAATTGGCTTGAACAATATTGATGGAACTATACCATAATGTAGACCACAACATTCTATAGTGCAGTGGGGTATGGCACCATCAAGATGGCTGCCGTTGCCATGGAAACGAAACAAATGTGAAAAATTTCTGTTTTTTGTTTTGGTGAACTGTTTGAATATGCTTAAACTCAGAATCATCATATTTTAATACAATGAAGGTGCCGACTATATACAGGTATTGGATGATTTTGGCACTCATTGGACCTACTATGTTGCCATGGAAACTAAACCAAAAATTTCGAAAATATCAAAATGCTCCAAACTTTATGAAACTTTACAGTTACGATGAGCAACATTGGAAGATGTGGAATTTGGCGTTGGAATTTCCAAAATATCTGTAGATACCATGGAAACAATGCAAAAAGGTCAAAACTTTGAATTTTCACAGAACATTCCAGAACATCAATGTTAAATGTATTCTAGAGACATTAAATGGTATATGATGGTATATATGATTATGGAAGGAAAAAATTGCAGCGGGGGTTTGACTTTGGAATATTCAAAATGGCCGCCGTTACCATGGGAACAGCAAAAATTTCAAAAATTTCAAAGTTCTCCAAACTTAATGAAACTTTACAAAATTGACAATTGGCATGAGTAGATGCACTCTATGATTTTGGAATTTTCAAAATGGCTGCCGCTCGCCTGGCAATGGGGGAAGGGTGCCATCCGCTATTGCTTGCAATGGCAAATCTAGTTATGGCACCCTCAACGGAGTTGGGGTGACGTATTGTTATTCTACGTTTCTTTTTTTTCTTATTTTTCTTATTCTTCTTCCACACATTTTGTCCGTCGTGTTTCTCGGAATCCTTTGGACCAATGTTGATGGAACTTAACTATAATGAGGACCCCCATGTAAAGTTGTGCACCTTGGTATGGAATGGTAAAAGATGGCCGCCGTTTCCATGGAAACAGCAAAAATGCGAAAAAAATCAAAGTGTTCCAAACTGGAAGAAACTCCACAGGAATGGTAATTGACATGTGCTGATTTCCAATTTGACTTTGGAATTTTCAAAATGGCTGCCGTTACCATGGAAACAGCTAAAATATCAAAAATTCTAACTCTTTCGTTATAACACTCAGCTGGATGAAACTTTATAAAAATGTTACCCGGTACGCTAAGATGTCAAAACAATATTTTGATAATCGAAAATGGCCGCCATTGTCATGGAAACTGGGGCCAAGTTTTGCATTGACCCTATGGAAAAATGCATAAAATCTGCATTTTCTCAGAGAGTATTGCAACAAAGTAAATGAAACTGCATTGATATATAACATGACATGTGGCAATAAGATGTCTGCTTTTAGAATTTTGGAATTATCTACTGTAACCATGGTTGCAGGACAAATGTGCAAAATTTCCCAAAAAAATCAAAATGCTGCAAATTGGATAAAACTTTACCGGAATAGTGACTGACATGTGTAGAGTTGCATTTTGAAGTTGGAATTTCCAAAATGGCTGCCGTAACCATGGAAACAGCAAAATTGTCCAAAATTTCAAAATGCTCCAAACTTAATGAAATTTTACAAAAATGATAACTTGCAAGGGTAGATGCCTTCTTTGACTTTGAAATTTTCAGATTGGCTGCCGCTCGCCTGGTAATGGGGGGACGAGGGTGCCATCCGTTATTGCTAGCAATTACAAATCTAGTTATTTTTATTTTTCTTCCACACATTTTGTCCGCGCGAGTTCTCAGAATTGAACGGACCAATGTTTATGGAACTCAACTATAATGAGGAACCCCATTTGAAGTTGTGCACCTTGCTATGGAATGGTAAAAGATGGCCGCCGTTTCCATGGAAACAGCACAAATGCGAAAAAAATCAAAGTGTTCCAAACTGGAAGAAACTCCACAGGAATGTTAACTGGCATGTGCTGATTTCCAGTTTGACTTTGGAATTTTCAAAATGGCTGCCGTTACCATGGAAACAGCTAAAATATCAAAAATTCGAACTCTTTCGTTATAAGATCCAACTGGATGAAACTTTATGAAAATGTTCTCCAGTATGCCAAGGTGTCAAGACAATATTTGGATAGTTCAAAATGGCCGCCGTTGTCATGGAAACAGGGGCCAAGTTTTGCATTGACCCTATGGAAAAATGCATAAAATCAGCATTTTCTCAGAGAGTAGTGCACCAAAGTAAATGAAACTGTATTGATATATAACATGACATGTGGCAATGAGATGTACGCTTTTAGAATTTTGGAATTATCTACCGTAACCATGGTTGCAGCACAAATGTTCAAAATTTCCAAAAAAAATTAAGTACTGCAAACTGGATGAAACTTTACAAGAATAGTGACTGGCATGTGCGGAGTTGCATTTTGAAGTTGGAATTTCCAAAATGGCCGCCGTAACCATGGAAACAGCAAAATGCTCCAAACTCAATGAAATTTTGCAAAAATGATAATTTGCAAGTGTAGATGCACTCTTTGACTTTGGAATTTCCAAAATGGCTGCCACTCGCCTGGCAATGGGGGGAAGAGGGTGCCATCCGTTATTGCTAGCAATTACAAATCTAGTTATTATGGCACCCTCAACGGAGTTGGGGTGACATATTGTTATTGTACGTTTCTTTTTTTTCTTATTTTTATTCTTCCACACATTTTGTCCACGCTATTTCTCGGAATTGGTCAAACCAATGTTGATGGAACTATACCATAATATGAACCGCCATGTGAAGTTGTGCAAGAGACATTGGAATGGTAAAAAATGGCCGCCGTTACCATGGAAACTAAAAAAATGTAAAAAAAAATCAAAATTCTAAATCTTTCGTTATAAGAGCCAACCTAATGAAACTTTATGTAAATGTTGGCAGTGGTGCCCTGAGGTACCAACAGTACTTAGCTTCTGCAAAATCTCTACCATTGCCATGGAAACTGGAGAAAAGTTTAACATTGAACCTATGGCAAAAAACTTCAAACCAGTCTTTTCTTAAGGAATATAAGATCAAATTCAAAGAAACTTTATGAATATATAACATGGCATAAGTCGATGTTGAAACTGTAGTTGGAATTTTCGAAATGAACACTGTTACCATGGAAACTGCAAAAATGTAAAAAAATCTCAAAATGCGCCAAACTTAATGAAACTCATTATAAATGATCAATGTCAAGTAAAGATAACACATTGGACTTCGGAATTTCCAAAATGGCCGCCGTTGCCATGGAAACTACAAAAAAATCAAAAATTTCAAAATGCTCCAAAATAAAGGAAACTTTACAACAATGTTAACAGACATCTATAGATGCGGTCTTTGACTTTGAAATTTTCAAAATGGCTGCCGCTCACCTGGCAATAGGGGAAGGGTGCCATCCGCTATTGCTTGCAATGGCAAATCTAGTTATTATTATTATACTTCCACCTATTTTGTCCGGCAGGTTTTTTGGAGTGAAATGGAACCAATGTTAATGATAGTTCACTATAAGGTGGAACACAAAATTTCGAGATGCAGGTGGGTCTAAGACCATTAAAAATGGCTGCCGTTACCATGGAAACGGAACAATTGTGAAAAATTCCATTTTTTGGTTTTGGTGAATAATTTGGAGATTCTTAAACTCAGAATCATCATATTTTATACAATGTAGGTGCCGGCCATATACTGGTTTTGGATGATTTTGGCAATCATTGGAACTACTATGTTGCCATGGATACTACACCAAAAATTTCAAAAATATGGAAATGCTCCAAATTTTATAAAACTTCACAGTAACGATGAGCAACATTGGTAGAGGTGGAATTTGGCGTTTGAATTTCCAAAATGGCTGCCGTTACTATGGAAACAATGCAAAAATGGTCAAAATGGTCCAAAAACACCTAAAAGTGGCATTTACTTTCTTAAAAGGGTAGGTCAAATCCAATGAAACTCTGATGGTATGTTCCCTCCCATGTACCAATGTGGTATCTGCCATTAGAAATTTGGAATGGTCTGTGTAACCATAGAAACCAGCCAAAATGTCAAAAATTTCAAAAATTTCAAAATGCTCAAAAAGTTATGAAACTTAATATGATTGTTGACTGTCAAGTCTGCATGAAATTTTTGGAGTTGGAATTTCCGAAATGGCCACTGTTGCCATGGAAACTGCAGAAATGTTAAATATTTTCAAAATGCTCCAAACTTAATCAAACTTAATATTATTGTCAACTGGCATGTATGGATGAGACTTTCGACTTTGGAATTTTCAAAATGGCTGCTGTTGCCATGGAAACAGCAGAAATGTGAAACTTTTGACATTGCTCTTATTGTACTGAAAATTTACAGAAAGATATATCCCAATTCATAGATCTGTATTTACGGTTAAGTTGTTTTGAAATGGCTGCCGCTTAGTGGCAATGAGGGGAAGGGTGACATCCGCTATTGCTTGCAATGGCAATTCTAGTTCTACGTTTCTTTTTTTTCTTTTTATTATTTTTATTCTTCCACACATTTTGTCCACGCTATTTCTCGTAATTGGTCAGACCCATGTTGATGGAACTATACCATAATATGAACCGCCATGTGGAGTTGTGCAAGAGACATTGGAATGGTAAAAAATGGCCGCCGTTACCATGGAAACTACAAAAATGTAAAAAAAAATCCAAATTTTAAATCTTTCGTTATAAGAGGCAAAGTCTTGAAAGTTTATGTAAATGTTGGCAGTGGTGCCCCGAGGTACCAACAGTACTTGGAATTTTCAAAATGGCTGCCATTGCCATGGAAACTAGACAAAAGTTTAACATTGACCCTATGGGAAAATGCGTTTTAGCTGCATTTTCTTGAAAAATATAACAACAATTCCACGGAAATCGTAATTAGGAGTGTGTGCAAATGGTCACATGCAATTGCTGTACTGCTAACATGTACTAGAATATTCTAGAATAAAAATATGTATTTTATTTAATGTGCTTTAAAGAGAAAATCGCCACCGAGAGAACGAGAAACACTCAGAGTACAAATTACTGACATTTCTGCACTTGCGTTAAAGTACATATCCGTGAATGACACACCTGCTAAAATATACACATTAGCTGAAATCAATCGATAAACATGTAATTAAATTGTACACGATAAGTTACATGTATTGTATGATACGCGAGCTATTGAAGAATAAATTGAACAGTTAATACGCCGCTCCGTCAATATATACACATGTTGTCTGTCCTACGTCCCCTCTAAAAAGAATATTAAGTCCACGATAATATACTTGAGTATCACGTGACACCACCTTCCTACTTGCGCGCGTGTCTAATTTTACATTTAAAAAGGATTCCCAAACTATGTATAGAACTGAAACGTATTCTACGGAAGAGGAAAAAAAGGGGGGGGTTGTTTAGACATGCTGATTCCGACATGTATAATAGATATGCCATTTGACTTTTGTACACTCATAATTGTTGATGCTACTGTGACAATGTGCAGTACGGGGTGCCATCGTCCGCTATTGCTTGCAATAGCAAATCTAGTTAAGTCACCAAAACGGAGTTTTTGGCGACTTATTGTTTTTGTATCGTTTCTTATTATTATGGCACCCTCAACGGAGTTGGGGTGACATATTGTTATTGTTCGTTTCTTTTTGTCTTATTATTATTAAGTCTTTCCACTTTTCTGTGGAAAGACTTATTGTTTTTCTTCTGATTATTATTATTTTTTTTTTCCGCCAAATTTTGTTCTTGCGATAAATGTTTGTTTCGCAATAAGTCGCTTAGATATTTCTCATATGGTATCGTATAGTTTATGCGCTTTAAAATTTCACCCTGCTAAGGCGAACCATTTTCTTTGTAAGAGTTATCTCCCTATTCACTGTTTATCATCTGTGTGCATCTCTTTCGTAACAAAAAAAGATAGCGACAAAATTACTTTTACAAATTGTTCGTTACATCCTCAGGAATGTTTGGCTCATTTGGGTCGAAGCGATTCGCTGAAATTTTATAGGAGTTATCTACCTTTACAAAATAAATTTGTCGTTATGTTTTTTTAACTCTATAACAGTTAACCGTATAACCCTGGAATGTTTTTATTTGAGTCCCCTATGTCCTAACTTAGAAAATGAGGTCAAGGTCAAAGGTCAAGGTCAAGTTCTAATTTGTGACTTTTGCTTGTTTTAGCATTTTCTCTGACACTTTGAAAGATACATAAAGAAAAACAATTGCAAAATGTCTGCTTTATTGTTATACAGATATGATACATTAAGTTTGATACAATTTAATGGCATCTTATAGGAGTTGGTGCCCCTAATATGTCTTGATATGAAGTTATTTGATTATAACTTCAACTAAGTTCACTATAAAGGCATTTGACCTTGTACAAAAGGTAAGGTGACAAATGACCTTGAAAAATTACTACCGGAAGTGACCTTGAGAAAACCGGAAGTAGCCTTATTTGCAATTTTTTCATATAAAAGTACTCAGAATCCATATATTTTGTCATATAGATACATAAACTGATTACTGAAGACTCAAAATGACTTCCAACAAACCGGAAGTGGCCAATTATCTGCCATTCTACATATAAAAGTATATAGAAACTATATATTTTTGGAATCAGTGTCAAAGAAGCTATCATATGAGACCGGAAGTGATATTCATTTCACCGGAAGTAGCATATTATCTCCCTTTTATCACTCAAAAATATTATTAAACCATTATTTATGTCATCAGTATGAAGAAACTATCTTATCAAAATTTCTTTGGTGTGGAAAGACTTTCAATTGTTCTCTGAACAATTGGTTTTTAATTATTATATTTATTCTTCCACACTTTTTTGTCCATACTATTTCTCAGAATTGGCTTGAACAATATTGATGAAACTATACCATAATGTAGACCACCACATTCTATAGTGCAGTGGGGTATGGCACCATCAAGATGGCTGCCGTTGCCATGGAAACGAAACAAATGTGAAAAAATCCAGTTTTTTGTTTTAGTGAACTGTTTGGATATGCTTGAACTCAGAATCATTATATTTTAATACAATGGAGGTGCTCACTATATACAGGTGTTGGATGATTTTGGCACTCATTGGAACTACTATGTTGCCATGGAAACTACTCCAAAAATTTCAAAAATCTCAAAATGTTCCAAACTTAATGAAACTTCACAGTAACGATGAGCAACATTAGAAGATGTGGAATTTGGCGTTGGAATTTCCAAAATATCTGTTGTTACCATGTAAACAATGCAAAAAGGTCAAAACTTTTAATTTTCACAGAACATTCCAGAACATCAATGTTAAATTTATTCTAGAGACATTAAATGGTATATGATGGTATATATGATTATGGAGGGAAAAAATTGCAGCGGGGGTTTGACTTTGGAATATTCAAAATGGCCGCGGTTACCATGGGAACAGCAAAATTATAAAAAACTTCAAAATGCTTTAAATTTAATAAAACTTATAACAAATTTTGCCTAGCTTATGTAAACTTAACTTTTGAGTTTCGAATTTTCAAAATGGCCACCGTTGCCATGAAAACAGCAAACATTTTCTAAATGGCTGCCGCTAGCCTGGCAATGGGGAAAGGGTGCCATCCGCTATTGCTTGCAATGGCAAATCTAGTTATTTTTATTTTTCTTCCACGCTTTTTGTCCAGCTCATATCTTGACACTGTATGATCTAATGGTCATGGAACTATACCATAATGTTACCCAGCATATGAAGTTTTGCAAACAGGGTATGGCATCATCAAGATGGATGCTGTTGCCATGGAAACTGATAAAATGTAAAAAAAAATGCAAATTCTAAATCTTTCATTATAAGACCTAGCTGGATGAAACTTTATGGTAAGGTTCCTTAGTATGCCTAGATGTTGTGACAATATAAGGAAATTCCAAAATGGCTGCCATTGTCATGGAAACAGGGCAAAAGTTTAACATTGGCCCTATGGAAAAACACATTGAAGCTGTATTTACCTCAAGAATATTAAATCAAACCTTCTACAACTTAATGGATATATAGCATGGCATGTCCCAAAGTGGCACATGCCTTTGGAATTTTGGAAATGGTACCCGTTACCATGGAAATAGCAAAAAATTCAAAAATTTCAAAATGCTCCAAAATTGATAAAACTTTACAAGAATGTTAATAGACATCTGTAGATGTGCTCTTTGACTTTGGAATTTTCAAAATGGCTGCCGCTCACCTGGCAATGGGGGAAGGGTGCCATCCGTTATTGCTAGCAATTACAAATCTAGTTATGTCACCCGATCGACAATGTCGGGTGACATATTGCTTTTCCTCTGTTTCTTTGTTATTATTATTATTCTTCCAACTATTTTGTCCGCCACTTTTCTCGGAGCCAATGGAACCAATCTTAATGATAGTTAAGTATAATAGGGAACACAAAATTTCGGGTTGCAGTAGGGTCTAAGACCATAAAAAATGGCTGCCGTTTCCATGGAAACGGAACAATTGTGAAAAATTCCACTTTTTGGTTTTTGTGAATAATTTGGAGATGCTTAAACTCAGAATCATTATATTTTGATACAATGAAGGTGCCACCCATATACTGGTTTTGGATGATTTTTGGCATTCATTGGAACTACTATGTTGCCATGGATACTACACCAAAAATTTCCAAAATATCAAAATGCTCCAAATTTAATGAAACTTCACAGGAACGATGAGCAACATTGGTAGATGTGGAATTTGGCGTTGGAATTTTGAAAATGTCTTGTGTTACCATGGAAACAAGGCAAAAATGGTCAAAACGCTTTAAAAAACCTTAAAAGTGGCATTTACTTCCTTAAAATGGTAGGTCAAATTCATTGAAACTCTGATGGTATGTTCCCTCCCATGTACCAATGTAGTATCTGCCATTAGAAATTTGGAATGGTATCTGTTACCATAGAAACCAGACAAAATGTCAAAAATGTCAAAAATTTCAAAATGCTCCAAACTTGATGAAACTTAATATATTTGTTGACTATCAAGTCTGCATGAGACTTTTGAAGTTGGAATTTCCAAAATGGCTACCGTTGCCATGGAAACTGCAGAAATGTCAAACATTTTCAAAATGCTCCAAACTTAATGAAACTTAATATTATTGTTAACTGGCATGTATAGATGAGACTTTCCACTTTGGAATTTTCAAAATGGCTGCCGTTGCCATGGAAACAGCAGAAATGTGAAACTTTTTACAATACTTTAAATGTACTGAAAATTTACAGAAAGATATATTGCAATTCATAGATCTACATTCACTGTTAAATTGTTTTGAAATGGCTGCCACTTAGTGGCAATGGGGGGAAGGGTGACATCCGCTATTGCTTGCAATGGCAATTCTAGTTATGTCACCCTGACGGAGGTCGGGTGACATATTGTTATTGTACGATTCTTTTTTTCTTATTCTTATTCCGCACTTTTTGTCCAGCTTAGTTCTCGGAACTGAATGGACCAATGTTGATGGAACTATAACATAATGTTGATCACCATGTGTAGTTTTGCACATGACTTTGGAATTAAAAAAATGTCTGCCATTGCCATGGAAACAGCAAAAATGTGAAAAATAGAAATGTGTTCCAATTTATATGAAACTTCTATGATATTAAAAGACCCATGCACACTTCAACATGGTACATTTTTTTTTTCAACTGGGGGGTCTCTAGACATAATTTGAGGGGGGTGATTTTTTCATGGAACATTCCAGAACATAAGTGTTAAATTTATTCTTGAGACATTAAATGGTATATGATGGTATATAATTATGGAGAGAACAATTTGCAGCAGAAGTTAGACTTTGGAATTTTCAAAATGGCCGCCGTTACCATGGAAATTGCAAAAATATGGAAAACTCCAAAATGCTTCAAATTTAATGAAACTTAAAACACAGGTTGCCTAGCTAATGTAGACTTGACTTTTGAGTTTGGAATTGCCAAAATGGCTGTTGTTGCCATGGAAACGGCACAATTGTTGAAAACAGAAAAACGTACATAAAGCTATGAAAACTGACAGAAAGATCTTTTGTTATGGATATATCTGCATTTACCGATGGATCATTTCGAAATGGCTGCCGTTTAGTGGCAATTGGGGAACCAGGGTGACATCCGCTATTGCTTGCAATGGCAATTCTAGTTATGGCACCCTCAACGGAGTTGGGGTGACATCTTGTTATTCTACGTTTCTTTTTTTTCTTATTATTATTATTATTTTTTTTCTTGCAACAAATTTTGTCCAGGTGATTTCTCGAAATCCAATGGACCAATGTTGATGGAACTCTACTATAGTAAGGACCCCCAGTTGCAGAGTTGCAGGAAGCATGGAATGGTTCAAGATGGCTACCGTTTCCATGGAAACAGAACAAATGTGAAAAAATCCAGTTTTTTGTTTTGGTGAACTGTTTGGATATGCTTTATCTCAGAATCATTATATTTTAATACAATGTAGGTGCCCACTATATACAGGTGTTGGATGATTTT
This sequence comes from Mytilus edulis, assembly GCF_963676685.1. Lineage (NCBI taxonomy): Eukaryota > Metazoa > Mollusca > Bivalvia > Mytilida > Mytilidae > Mytilus > Mytilus edulis. Next base: position 67,237,939 of record NC_092345.1, on the reverse strand, counting down.
GGTGATCATTGGAACTACTATGTTGCCATGGAAACTACACCAAAAATTTCAAAATTCTCAAAATGCTCCAAACTTCAGGAAACTTCACAGTAACGATGAGCAACATTGGAAGATGTGGAATTTGGCTTTGGAATTTCCAAAATATCTGTTGTTACCTTGGAAACAATGCAAAAAGGTCAAAACTTTGGATTTTCACAGAACATTCCAGAACATCAATGTTAAATTAATTCTAGAGACATTAAATTGTATATGATTATGAACGGAAAAAATTGCAGCAGGGGTTTGACTTTGGAATATTCAAAATGGCCGCCGTTACCATGGAAACAGCAAAAATATCCAAAATTTCAAAATGCTTCAAACTTAATGAAACTTTGCAAAAATGTTACTTGACATCTGTAGATGCACTATTTGACTTTGGAATTTTCAAACTGGCTGCCGCTCACCTGGCAATGGGGGAAGGGTGCCATCCGTTATTGCTAGCAATTACAAATCTAGTTATTATGTCACCCGATCGACAATGTCGGGTGACATATTGCTATTCCTCTGTTTCGTTTTCACTATTATTATGTCACCCCTTTGAAAAAGGGGGGATATATTGTTATTCTACGAATTTTTTCTTCCACACCTTTTGTCCAGCCGATTTCTCGGAGATGCCTTGACATATATTTATAAAACTGCACCATAATGACAATCCCCATGTGCAAAGTTGCAGTAAGCATGGAATGGTTCAAGATGGCCGCCGTTTCCATGGAAACGGCAAAAATGTAAAAAACCGAAAAATGGTCCAAATTTAATGAAACTTTCAGAACTAATAACTCATCGTTAGAAGGCGTGACATCCATCTTAAGAACTTTTAAAATGGCTACCGTTGTCATGGAAACGGTCCAAACGTGAAAAAAACGAAAATAAATCCTTAATTAATTCATAGAAAATAAACCGCTACAGATACGGCAAAAAAAACCGTAAGTAGAAAACAGCAGTATAAACTGTAGAATTCATTGCCGTTGGAATTTTTAAGATAGCTGCTGTTACCATGGAGATAACGCTAAAAGTGCACATTGGACCCATATGGTAAAAAACGTCAAAGTAACATTTTCGTACAAATTTTAAGCTCATTCCCGTTTAAATGCTATTGTATTGTCATCTGTCTTCGAAATTTTCAAAATGGCCGCCGTTGCCATGGAAACAGCCTTACAAAAAAAAAAAAAAAAAAAAAAAAAAAAAAACTCGAAAATTTGAGACAAAATTCTGTGATGAAGACTATGTGCAAAACATCTTCTAGAATATGCTAGAAGAAAACGAATATATAATTTAACGTGCTTCTTTCTATTCTATACAAAAATCGTGCTCTGAAGAGAAAATCGCCACTGAGAGAGAGAGAGAGAAACATGAAGAGTACACATAATTGACATTTCTGCACTTGCATTAAAGTACACATCCGTTAATCGAACACCTGCAAAAATATACACATTAGCTGAAATCAATCGATAAGCGTGTAATTAAATTGTACAAGATAAAATACTTGTATCGTGTGATACGCGTGATATTGAAGAATAAAATGAACAGTTAGTATGCCGCTCCGTCAATATATACACATGTTGTCTGTCCAAGGTCCCCTCTAAAAAGAATAGTAATGTACTAACTCCACGATAATATACTTCAGTATCACGTGACAGCACCTTTCTTCCTCAAGCGTGTGTCTAATTTAAGATTTTAAAGAGTTCCCCAACTATAAATAGACATCACTCTTAGTCTCCGAGAAGAGAAAAAAGGGGAGGGGGGGGGGTCAAAGGCATGTATACTAGACGTGCCATGTGACTTTGATACACTCAAACTGGTTGCTGCTACTGTGACAATGTCAAGAACGGGGTGACATCCTCCGCTATTGCTTGCAATGGCAAATCTAGTTATGGCACCCTCAACGGAGTTGGGGTGACATATTGTTATTGTTCGTTTCTTTTTTTCATATTATTATTATATTTATTCTTCCACACTTTTTTGTCCATTCTATTTCTCGGAATTGGCTTGAACAATATTGATGGAACTATACCATAATGTAGACCACAACATTCTATAGTGCAGTGGGGTATGGCACCATCAAGATGGCTGCCGTTGCCATGGAAACGAAACAAATGTGAAAAATTTCTGTTTTTTGTTTTGGTGAACTGTTTGAATATGCTTAAACTCAGAATCATCATATTTTAATACAATGAAGGTGCCGACTATATACAGGTATTGGATGATTTTGGCACTCATTGGACCTACTATGTTGCCATGGAAACTAAACCAAAAATTTCGAAAATATCAAAATGCTCCAAACTTTATGAAACTTTACAGTTACGATGAGCAACATTGGAAGATGTGGAATTTGGCGTTGGAATTTCCAAAATATCTGTAGATACCATGGAAACAATGCAAAAAGGTCAAAACTTTGAATTTTCACAGAACATTCCAGAACATCAATGTTAAATGTATTCTAGAGACATTAAATGGTATATGATGGTATATATGATTATGGAAGGAAAAAATTGCAGCGGGGGTTTGACTTTGGAATATTCAAAATGGCCGCCGTTACCATGGGAACAGCAAAAATTTCAAAAATTTCAAAGTTCTCCAAACTTAATGAAACTTTACAAAATTGACAATTGGCATGAGTAGATGCACTCTATGATTTTGGAATTTTCAAAATGGCTGCCGCTCGCCTGGCAATGGGGGAAGGGTGCCATCCGCTATTGCTTGCAATGGCAAATCTAGTTATTATGGCACCCTCAACGGAGTTGGGGTGACGTATTGTTATTCTACGTTTCTTTTTTTTCTTATTATTATTATTTTTATTATTTTTCTTCCACACATTTTGTCCAGGTGATTTCTCGAAATCCAATGGACCAATGTTGATGGAACTCTACTATAGTGAGGACCCCCATGTTGGGTTGTGCACGAAGCATGGAATGGTTCAAGATGGCTGCCGTTACCATGGAAACAAAACAAATGTGAAAAAATCCAGTTTTTTGTTTTGGTGAACTGTTTGGATAGGCTTTAACACAGAATCATTATATTTTAATACAATGTAGGTGCCCACTATATACAGGTGTTGGATGATTTTGGAACTCATTGGAACTACTGTGTTGCCATGGAAACTACACCAAAAATTTCAAAAATCTCAAAATGCTCCAAACTTCATAAAACTTCACAGTAATGATGAGCAACATTGGAAGATGTGGCATTTGGAGTTGGAATTTCCAAAATAGCTGTTGTTACCATGGAAACAATGCTAAAATGTCAAAAATTTCAAAAAAAATAAAAAATGCTGCAAACTGGATTAAACTTTACAGAAATGGTCACTGGCATTAGCAGACTTGACTTTTGAAGTTGGAATTTTCAAAATGGCAGCCGTAACCATGGAAACAGCAAAAATTTCCAAAATTTCAAAATGCTCCAAACTTAATGAAACTTTACAAAAATGATCATTTGCATGTGTAGATGCACTCTTTGACATTGGAATAATTTTCAAAATGGCTGCCGCTCGCCTGGCAATGGGGAAGGGTGCCATCCGCTATTGCTTGCAATGGCAAATCTAGTTATTATTATGGCACCCTAAACGGAGTTTGGGTGACATATTGTTATTCTACGTTTCTTTTTGTTTTTATGTCACCCTGACGGAGGTCGGGTGACATATTGTTATTGTACGATTCTTTTTTTCTTATTATTTTTATTCCACACTTTTTGTCCGGCTTAGTTCTCGGAATTGAATGCACCAATGTTGATGGAACTATAACATAATGTTAATCACCATGTGCAGTTTTGCACATTACCTTGGAATTAAAAAAATGGCTGCCATTGCCATGGAAACAGCAAAAATGTGAAAAATAGAAATGTGTTCCAATTAATATGAAACTTCTATGATATGAAGAGACTCATGCACACTTCAACATGGTACATATTTTTTTCAACTGGGGGGTCTCTAGACATAATTTGAGGGGGGGTGAATTTTCATGGAACATTCCAGAACATAAGTGTTAAAATAGTTCAACAGACATTAAATGTTATATAATAGTATATTCTTAGGGGGAGAACAATATTCAGCAGTAGTTTGACTTTGGAATTTTTAAAATGGCGGCTGTTACCATGGAAACAGTAAAAATATGAAAAACTCCAAAATGCTTCAAATTTAACGAAATTTAAAACAAATGTTGCCTAGCTATTGTAGACTTGACTTTTGAGTTTTTAATTTCCAAAATGGCCGCCGTTGCCATGGAAACGGCACAATTGTTGAAAACAGAAAAACGCACATAAAGCTATGAAAACTGACAGAAAGATCTTTTGTTATGGATATATCTGCATTTACTGATGGAACATTTCGAAATGGCTGCCGTTTAGTGGCAATTGGGGAACCAGGGTGACATCCGCTATTGCTTGCAATGGCAATTCTAGTTATGTCACCCGATCGACAATGTCGGGTGACATATTGCTTTTCTTATGTTTCTTTGTTATTATTATTATTCTTCCACCTTTTTTTGTCCGACAGGTTTTTTGGAGTAAAATGGAACCAATCTTAATGATAATTCACTATAAGGAGGAACACAAAATTTCGGGTTGCAGTAGGGTCTAAGACCATAAAAAATGGCTGCCGTTTCCATGGAAACGGAACAATTGTGAAAAATTCCAGTTTTTGGTTTTGTGAATAATTTAGAGATGCTTAAACTCAGAATCATCATATTTTATCACAATGTAGGTGCCAGCCATATATTGGTTTTGGATGATATTGGCAATCATTGGAACCACTATGTTGCCATGGAAACTACCCCAAAAATTTCAAAAATTTCAAAATGCTCCAAATTTTTTGAAACTTCATAGTAACGATGAGCAACTTTGGTAGATGCCTAATTTGGCGTTGGAATTTCCAAAATGTCTGCCGTTACCATGGAAACAGTGCATAAGTGTCAAAATGCTCTAAAAACCTCAGGGTTTGGTAAATAATTTTGGTATGCTAGAACTTGAAATCATCAAATTTTTACACAATATAGTTGTCCACTATATACAGCTTTTGAATGATTTTGACAATCATTGGAACTCTTCTGTTACCATGGATACAGGACCAAATATTTCAAAAATTTCAAAATGCTCCTAAATTGATCAAACTTAATAGGATTGTTGACTGGCAAGTCTGGATGAGACTTTTGACTTTGGAATTTCCAAAATGGCCACCGTTGCCATGGAAACTGCAAAAAAGTCAAAAATTCTCAAAATGCTTTGAACTGAATAAAACTTGATATTATTGTTAACTGACAAGTACAGATGAGACTTTTGACTTTGAAATGTTCAAAATGGCTGCTGTTGCCATGGAAACAGCAGAAATGTGATTTTTTTAAAATGCTCTGAATGTACTGAAAATTTACAGAAAGATGTATTGCCATGAATATATGTGCATTCACTATTAAACCATTTTGAAATGGCTGCCGCTTAGAGGCAATGGGGGGAAGGGTGACATCCGCTATTGCTTGCAATGGCAATTCTAGTTTTTATTATTTTTCTTCCACACATTTTTGTCCAGTCTGGAACTCTCATATGAATGGCCACAAGAAGATGGAACTATACCATGTTGTTAACCACCAAATGAAGATTTGCTTTTTGGGGGTGGCACTTTCAAGATGGCTGCCGTTACCCTGGAAACGGAACAAATGTGAAAAAATCCAGTTTTTTGTTTTGGTGAACTTTTTGGATACTATTTAACTCAGAAGCATTATATTTTAATACAATGTAGGTGCCCACTATATACAGGTGTTGGATGATTTTGGCACTCATTGGAACTACTATGTTGCCATGGAAACTACTCCAAAAAATTCAAAAATCTCAAAATGTTCCAAACTTAATGAAAGTTCACAGTAACGATGAGCAACATTGGAAGATGTGGAATTTGGCGTTGGAATTTCCAAAATCGCTGTTGTTACCATGGAAACAATGCAAAAAGGTCAAAACTTTGAATTTTCACAGAACATTCTAGAACATCAATGTTTAATTTATTCTAGAGACATTAAATGGTATATGATTGTGGAGGGAAAAAATTGCAGCGGGGGTTTGACTTTGGAATATTCAAAATGGCCGCCGTTACCATGGAAACAGCAAAAATACAAAAAACTTCAAAATGCTTCAAATTTATTGAAACTTATAACAAATGTTGCTCAGCTAATGTAGACTTGACTTTTGAGTTTGGAATTTCCAAAATGGCTGCGGTTACCATGGCTACCGCTCACCTGGCAATAGGGGAAGGGTGCCATCCGCTATTGCTTGCAATCGCAAATCTAGTTATTATTATTTTTCTTCCACCTAGTTTTGTCCGGCAGTTTTCTCAGAGCCAAAGGAACCAATCTGAATGATGGTGCACTATAACAAGGAACCCTGACTTTCCAGTTGCAGTGCAACTTTGGAACTAAAAAATGGCTGCCATCACCATGGAAACCGAAAAATAATGGAAAATTCCAGTTTTTGGTTTTGATGAATTATTTGGAAATGCTTTAACTTAGAATCATTATCTTTTAATACAATGTAGGTGCCGGGCATATACTGCTTTGGAATGATTTTGGCAATCATTGGAACTGCTATGTTGCCAGGGATACTACACCAAAAATTTCAAAAATATGGAAATGCTCCAAATTTTATGAAACTTCACAGTAACGATGAGCAACATAGGTAGAGGTGGAATTTGGCGTTGGAATTTCGAAAATGTCTGCCGTTACCATGGAAACAATGCAAAACAGGTCAAAATGGTCCAAAAACTTTAAAGTGGCATTTACTTTCTTAAAATGGTAGGTCAAATGGATCGAAACTTTGATGGTATGGTCCCTCCCATGTACCAATGTGGTATATGCCATTAAATTTTGGGAACGGTCTCTGTTGCCATAGGAACCATCACAAATGTCAAAAATATCAAAAATTTCAAAATGCTTCAAAATTGATGAAACTTCATAGGATTGTAGACTGTCAAGTCTGCATAAGACTTTTGAAGTTGGAATTTCCAAAATGGCTACCGTTGCCATGGAAACTGGAAAAATGTCAAAAATTCTCAAAATGCTCCAAACTTAATGAAACTTGAAATTATTGTTACCTGACAAGTAAAGATGAGACTTTTGACTTTGAAATTTTCAAAATGGCTGCCGTTGCCATGGAAACAGCAGAAATGTGAATTTTTAAAAATGCTTTGAATGTACTGAAAATTTGCAGAAAAATGTTTTTACCATGCATATATGTGCATTCACTGTTAAACAATTTTTAAATGGCTGCAACTTAGTGGCAATGGGGGGAAGGGTGACATCCGCTATTGCTTGCAATGGCAATTCTAGTTCTTATTATTATTTTTATTATTTTTCTTGCAACAAATTTTGTCCAGGTGATTTCTCGAAATCCAATGGACCAATGCTGATGGAACTCTACTATAGTAAGGACCCCCAAGTGCAGAGTTGCAGGAAGCATGGAATGGTTTAAGATGGCTACCGTTTCCATGGAAACAGAACAAATGTGAAAAAATCCAGTTTTTTGTTTTGGTGAACTGTTTGGATATGCTTAATCTCAGAATCATTATATTTTAATACAATGTAGGTGCCCACTATATACAGGTGTTGGATGATTTTGGTGATCATTGGAACTACTATGTTGCCATGGAAACTACACCAAAAATTTCGAAATTCTCAAAATGCTCCAAACTTCAGGAAACTTCACAGTAACGATGAGCAACATTGGAAGATGTGGAATTTGGCGTTGGAATTTCCAAAATATCTGTTGTTACCTTGGAAACAATGCAAAAAGGTCAAAACTTTGAATTTTCACAGAACATTCCAGAACATGAATGTTAAATTTATTCTAGAGACATTAAATGGTATATGATTATGGAGGGCAAAAAATGCAGCAGGGGTTTGACTTTGGAATATTCAAAATGGCCGCCGTTACCATGGAAACAGCAAAAATATGAAAAACTTCAAAATGCTTCAAATTTAAGGAAACTTATAACAAATGTTGCCTAGCTTATGTAGACTTGACTTTTGAGTTTGGAATTTTCTAAATGGCCGCCGCTCACCTGGCAATAGGGGAAGGGTGCCATCCGTTATTGCTAGCAATTACAAATCTAGTTATTATTTTTATTCTTCCACACTTTTTTGTCCATTCTATTTCTAAGAATTGGCTTGAACAATATTGATGGAACTATACCATAATGTAGACCACCACATTCTATAGTGCAGTGGGGTATGGCACCATCAAGATGGCTGCCGTTACCATGGAAACGAAACAAATGTGAAAAAATCTAGTGTTTTGTTTTGGTGAACTGTTCGGATATGCTTGAACTCAGAATCATCATATTTTGATACAATGTAGGTGCCCACTATATACAGGTGTTGGATGATTTTGGCACTCATTGGAACTACTATGTTGCCATGGAAACTACTCCAAAAATTTCAAAAATTTCAAAATGTTCCAAACTTAATGAAACTTCACAGTAACGATGAGCAACATTGGAAGATGTGGAATTTGGCGTTGGAATTTCCAAAATATCTGTTGTTACCATGAAAACAATGCAAAAAGGTCAAAACTTTGAATTTTCACAGAACATTCCAGAACATCAATGTTAAATTTATTTTAGAGACATTAAATGGTATATGATGGTATATATGATTATGGAATAAAAAAATTGCATTGGGGGTTTGACTTTGGAATATTCAAAATGGCCGCCGTTACCATGGGAACAGCAAAAATTTCAAAAATTTCAAAGTTCTTCAAACTTAATGAAACTTTACAAAATTGACAATTGGCATGAGTAGATGCACTCTATGATTTTGGAATTTTCAAAATGGCTGCCGCTCGCCTGGCAATAGGGGAAGGGTGCCATCCGCTATTGCTTGCAATGGCAAATCTAGTTATTATTCTTATTCTTCTCTTTCTGACCCCTTAAACTGTCCTACCATTTTTTGGGAAGCAGTACAGGATGGAAAATTTATATTTATTCTGGGTATAGGTCTGCATCATGGGGGTTGCAGAACCCAATGTCCATGATACCAGGGTGTCATCTTGGCATAATTAGGGGGGCTCAAAGATGGGTGGGGTAAATTTTTTTTTGTATTTCATAAATTTTCTGCTGTAAATAGAGTAGATGGTATTAAATTTTCTTTTATGAATATTTAGAGACACATGTCAGCTTCAACTTGGAACTAATTTTATTTCAGTAGGGGGTCTCCTTGGCATAAGTTTAGGGGGTGAATTTTTATGGAACATTCCAGAACATCAATGTCAAATTAGTTCTAGAGACATTAAATGGTACATGATTGTATATAATTATGGAGGGAACACATTACAGTGGGGGTTGGACTTTGGAATATTCAAAATGGTCCCCGTTACCATGGAAACAGCAAAAATATGAAAAACTTCAAAATGCTTCAAAATTATTGAAACTTATAGCAAATGTTCCCTAATGTATGTAGACTAAACTTTTGAGTTTGGAATTTTCAAAATGGCCGCCGTTGCCATGGAAACAGCAAAAATGTCCAAAAATTTCAAAATGCTTCAAAATTGATGAAACTTAAAACAAATGTTGCCTACCATATGTGGACATTACTTTTGACCTCAAAATTTCCAAAATGGCCGCCGTAACCATGGAATCGGCAAAAATGTTAAAATATCAAAATCCATTCGATTTAATGAAACTTTACACATAGGTAATTTGGCATCATTGATACCGCAGAACAAACGATTTGGGGTCCGTTTTGGTGACTTTTGTGTTAGCATCCTAACACAGGATTACTTGTTATTATTATTATTCCACACTTTTTTGTCCAGACTATTTCTCAGAATAGGATGGACCAATTGTTATGGAACTATACCAAAATGTTAATGGCCATGTGCAGAAGTGCAGTCGAGTGTTGGCATATCAAACATGGCTGCCGTTGTCATGGAAACAGAAAGATGTGAAAAATCGGAAAGTCTCTAAAATTGAATGGAACTTTGTGAAAATGTTCTTTGGCATGTGCGGATCTGCCATCCATCTTTGGAATTTCCAAAATGGCCGCTGTTGCCATGGAAACAGTACAAATGTTAAAATTTTCAAAATGCTTAAAACTTCCAGAAAATTAGCAGAATCATGTGTTGTTAAGTAAATATGTCATTCAATGTTAAAAAAAATCAAAATGGCTGCCACTTAGTGGCAATTGGGGGACCAGGGTGACATCCGCTATTGCTTGCAATGGCAATTCTAGTTATGGCACCCTCAACGGAGTTGGGGTGACATATTGTTATTCTACGTTTCTTTTTATTCTTTTTTTATGGCACCCTCAACGGAGTTGGGGTGACATATTGTTATTGTTCGTTTCTTTTTGTCTTATTATGGCACCCTCAACGGAGTTGGGGTGACGTATTGTTATTCTACGTTTCTTTTTTTTCTTATTTTTATTATTCTTCCACACATTTTGTCCATCGTGTTTCTAAGAATTGAGTGATCCAATAATGTTGGAACTATAACATAATGAGGACCCCCATGTGAAGTTGTGCATCTGACTCTGGAATTTTTTTAATTGGCCGCCGTTTCCATGGAAACTGCAAAAAAGTGAAAAATTTTCAAAATTCCAAATCTTTCATTATAAGACCTAGCTGGATGAAACTTTATGGAAATGTTCCTTGGTATGCCTAGATGTCAAGACAATATTTAGTAATTCCTAAATGGCCGCCATTGTCATGGAAACAGGGCAAATATTTAACATTGAGCCTATGGACAAATACATAAAAGATGCATTTTCTTTGAGAATAATGCATAGAGATCAATGAAACTGTATTGATATATAACATGACATATGGCAATGAGATGCCTGCTTTTAGAATTTTGGAATTATCTACTGTAACCATGGAAACAGTAGAAATATAAAAAAAATTCAAAAAATTCAAAATGCTGCAAACTAGATGAAACTTTACAGAAATGATAACTGGCATGGGCAGAATTGCATTTTGGAGTTAGAAATTTCAAAATGGCCGCCGTAACCATGGAAATGACTAAAATGTAAAAATTTCAAAATGCTCCAAACTTAATTAAACTTTACAAAAATCATAATTTCCATGTGTAGATACGCTCTTTGACTTTGGAAATTTCAAAATGGCTGACTTTTTCCTGGCAATGGGGGGACGAGGGTGCCATCCGTTATTGCTAGCAATTACAAATCTAGTTATTATTATGGCACCCTCAACGGAGTTGGGGTGACGTATTGTTATTCTACGTTTCTTTTTTTTCTTATTATTATTTTTCTTGCAACAAATTTTGTCCAGGTGATTTCTCGAAATCCAATGGACCAATGTTGATGGAACTCTACTATAGTAAGGACCCCCAAATGCAGAGTTGCAGTAAGCATGGAATGGTTCAAGATGGCTACCGTTTCCATGGAAACAGAACAAATGTGAAAAAATCCAGTTTTTTCTTTTGGTGAACTGTTTGGATATGCTTTAACTCAGAATCATTATATTTTAATACAATGTAGGTGCCCACTATATACAGGTTTTGGATGATTTTGCCTCTCATTGGAACTACTCTGTTGCCATGGAAACTACACCAAAAATTTCAAAAATATCAAAATGCTCCAAACTTAATGAAACTTCACAGGAACGATGAGCAACATTGGAAGATGTGGAATTTGGCGTTGGAATTTCCAAAATATCTGTTGTTACCATGGAAACAATGAAAAAAGGTCAAAAATTTTAATTTTCACAGAACATTCCAGAACATCAATGTTAAATTTATTTTAGAGACATGAAACTTTATGAAAATAATCTCCAGTATGCCAAGATGTCAAGACAATATTTTGATAGTTCAAAATGGCCGCCGTTGTCATGGAAACTAGGGCCAAGTTTTGCATTGACCCTATGGAAAAATGCATAAAATCTGCATTTTCTCAGAGAGTAGTGCACCAAAGTTAATGAAACTGTATTGATATATAACATGACATGTGGCAATGAGATGTCTGCTTTTAGAATTTTGGAATTATCTACTGTAACCATGGTTGCAGCACAAATGTTCAAAATTTCCAAAAAAAAATTATGTGCTGCAAACTGGATGAAACTTTACAGAAATAGTGACTGTCATGTGCGGAGTTGCATTTTGAAGTTGGAATTTCCAAAATGGCCGCCGTAACCATGGAAACAGCAAAATTGTCCAAAATTTCAAAATGCTCCAAACTTAATGAAATTTTTCAAAAATGATAACCTGCAGGTGTAGACGCACTCTTTGACTTTGGAATTTCCAAAATGGCTGTCGCTCGCCTGGCAATGGGGGTACGAGGGTGCCATCCGTTATTGCTAGCAATTACAAATCTAGTTATATTTATTCTTCCACACTTTTTTGTCCATACTATTTCTCAGAATTGGCTTATACAATATTGATGGAACTATACCATAATGTTGACCACCACATTACATAGTGCAGTGAGGTATGGCATCATCAACATGGCTGCCGTTGCCATGGAAACGAAACAAATGTGAAAAATTTCTGTTTTTTGTTTTGGTGAACTGTTTAGATATGCTTACACTCAGAATCATCATATTTCAATACAATGTAGGTGCCCACTATATACAGGTGTTGGATGATTTTGGCACTCATCGGACCTATTATGTTGCCATGGAAACTAAACCAAAAATTTCAAAAATATCAAAATGCACCAAACTTCATGAAACTTCACAGTAACGATGAGCAACATTGGAAGATGTAGAATTTGGCGTTGGAATTTCTAAAATATCTGTAGTTACCATGGAAACAATGCAAAAAGGTCAAAACTTTGAATTTTCACAGAACATTCCAGAACATCAATGTTAAATGTATTCTAGAGACATTAAATGGTATATGATGGTATATATGATTATGGAGGGAAAAAATTGCAGCGGGGGTTTGACTTTGGAATATTCAAAATGGCCGCCGTCACCATGGGAACAGCAAAATTATGAAAAACTTTAAAATGCTTTAAATTTAATGAAACTTATAACAAATTTTGCCAAGCTTATGTAGACTTAACTTTTGAGTTTCGAATTTTCAAAATGGCCGCCGTTGCCATGGAAACAGCAAAAATTTTCTAAATGGCTGCCGCTGGCCTGGCAATGGGGAAAGGGTGCCATCTGCTATTGCTTGCAATGGCAAATCTAGTTTATTATTATTTTTCTTCCACTATTTTTGTCCGGAGCAGTTCTCAGAATAGAATCGACCAAAGTTAATGGAACTATGGTATAATGTTGACCACCATGCGAAGTTGTCCCTCTGACTTTGGAATGGTCAAGATGGCCGCCGTTTCCATGGAAACAGCACAAATGCGAAAAAAATCAAAGTGGTCCAAACTGGAAGAAACTCCACAGGAATGTTAACTGGCATGTGCTGATTTCCAGTTTGACTTTGGAATTTTCAAAATGGCCGCCGTTACCATGGAAACAGCTTAAATATCAAAAATTCTAACTCTTTCGTTATAACATCCAACTGGATGAAACTTTATGAAAATGTTTTCCAGTATGCCAAAATGTCAAGACAATATATGGATAGTTCAAAATGGCCGCCGTTGTCATGGAAACTGGGGCCAAGTTTTGCATTGATCCTATGGAAAAATGCATAAAATCTGCATTTTCTCAGAGAGTAGTGCACCAAAGTCAATGAAACTGTATTGATATATAACATGACATGTGGCAATGAGATGTACGCTTTTAGAATTTTGGAATTATCTACTGTAACCATGGTTGCAGCACAAATGTTCAAAATTTCCTAAAAAAATTAAGTGCTGCAAACTGGATGAAACTTTACAGGAATAGTGACTGACATGTGCGGAGTTGCATTTTGAAGTTAGAATTTCCAAAATGGCCGCCGTAACCATGGAAACAGCAAAATTGTCCAAAATTTCAAAATGCTTCAAACTTAATGAAATTTTGCAAAAATGATAACTTGCAAGGGTAGATGCCTTCTTTGACTTTGGAATTTCCAAAAATGGCTGCCGCTCGCCTGGCAATGGGGGGACGAGGGTGCCATCCGTTATTGCTAGCAATTACAAATCTAGTTATGGCACCCTCAACGGAGTTGGGGTGACGTATTGTTATTCTACGTTTCTTTTTTTTCTTATTATGTCACCCGATCGACAATGTCGGGTGACATATTGCTATTCCTCTGTTTCTTTTTCACTATTATAATTATGGCACCCTCAACGGAGTTGGGGTGACGTATTGTTATTCTACGTTTCTTTTTTTTCTTATTATGGCACCCTCAACGGAGTTGGGGTGACGTATTGTTATTCTACGTTTCTTTTTATGGCACCCTCAACGGAGTTGGGGTGACGTATTGTTATTCTACGTTTCTTTTTTTTCTTATTTTTATTATTCTTCCACACATTTTGTCCATCGTGTTTCTAAGAATTGAGTGATCCAATAATGTTGGAACTATAACATAATGAGGACCCCCATGTGAAGTTGTGCATCTGACTCTGGAATTTTTTTAATTGGCCGCCGTTTCCATGGAAACTGCAAAAAAGTGAAAAATTTTCAAAATTCCAAATCTTTCATTATAAGACCTAGCTGGATGAAACTTTATGGAAATGTTCCTTGGTATGCCTAGATGTCAAGACAATATTTAGTAATTCCTAAATGGCCGCCATTGTCATGGAAACAGGGCAAATATTTAACATTGAGCCTATGGACAAATACATAAAAGATGCATTTTCTTTGAGAATAATGCATAGAGATCAATGAAACTGTATTGATATATAACATGACATATGGCAATGAGATGCCTGCTTTTAGAATTTTGGAATTATCTACTGTAACCATGGAAACAGTAGAAATATAAAAAAATTCAAAAAATTCAAAATGCTGCAAACTAGATGAAACTTTACAGAAATGATAACTGGCATGGGCAGAATTGCATTTTGGAGTTAGAAATTTCAAAATGGCCGCCGTAACCATGGAAATGACTAAAATGTAAAAATTTCAAAATGCTCCAAACTTAATTAAACTTTACAAAAATCATAATTTCCATGTGTAGATACGCTCTTTGACTTTGGAAATTTCAAAATGGCTGACTTTTTCCTGGCAATGGGGGGACGAGGGTGCCATCCGTTATTGCTAGCAATTACAAATCTAGTTTTCTTATTTTTATTTTTCTTCCACTTTTTTTGTCCAGCTTATATCTTGGAACTGTATGAACCAAAGGTCATAGGACTGTACCATAATGTTACCCAGCATGTGCAGATTTGCAATCGGGGTATGGCATATTCAAGATGGCGGCTGTTGTCATGGAAACTGATGAAATGTGAAAAAAATTGCAAATTCTAAATCTTTCATTATAAGACCTAGCTGGATGAAACTTTATGGTAATGTTCCTTGGTATGCCTAGATGTTGTTTCAATATTAGGAAATTCCAAAATGGCCGCCATTGTCATGGAAACAGGGCGAAAGTTTAACATTGGCCCTATGGGAAAATACATTGAAGCTGCATTTCCTGCAAGAATATCAGATCAAACCTTCTAGAAATTAATGGGTATCTAACATGGCATGTCCGCAAGTGGCACCTGTCTTTGGAATTTTAAAAATGGTACCCGTTACCATGGAAATAGCAAAAAAATCAAAAATTTTAAAATGCTCAAAAATTCATGAAAAGTTACAAAAAGGTTAATAGACATATGTAGATGCCGTCTTTGACTTTTTTTTCAAAATGGCTGCTGCTCACCTGGCAATGTGGGAAGGGTGCCATCCGCTATTGCTTGCAATGGCAAATCTAGTTATTATGGCACCCTCAACGGAGTTGGGGTGACGTATTGTTATTCTACGTTTCTTTTTTTTCTTATTATTATTTTTATTTTTTTTCTTGCAACAAAATTTTGTCCGCGAGAGTTCTTGGAATCCAATGGACCAATGTTGATGGAACTCTACTATAATGAAGACCCCCATGTGAAGTTGTGCACCTTGCTATGGAATGGTAAAATATGGCCGCCGTTTCCATGGAAACTGCACAATTATGAAAAAATCTAGATTTTGGTTTTGGTGAATTAATACGTTATGCTTTAACTTAGAATCATTACATTTTATTACAATGTAGGTGCCCACTATATACAGGTGTTGGATGATTTTGGCACTCATTGGAACTACTATGTTGCCATGGAAACTACTTAAAAAAATTCAAAAATCTCAAAATGTTCCAAACTTAATGAAACTTCACAGTAACGATGAGCAACATTGGAAGATGTGGAATTTGGCGTTGGAATTTCCAAAATCGCTGTTGTTACCATGGAAACAATGCAAAAAGGTCAAAACTTTGAATTTTCACAGAACATTCTAGAACATCAATGTTTAATTTATTCTAGAGACATTAAATGGTATATGATTGTATATGATTATGGAGGGAAAAAATTGCAGCAGGGGTTTGACTTTGGAATATTCAAAATGGCCGCCGTTACCATGAAAACAGCAAAAATACAAAAAACTTCAAAATGCTTCAAATTTATTGAAACTTATAACAAATGTTGCTCAGCTAATGTAGACTTGACTTTTGAGTTTGGAATTTCCAAAATGGCCGCCGTTACCATGGCTACCGCTTACCTGGCAATAGGGGAAGGGTGCCATCCGCTATTGCTTGCAATCGCAAATCTAGTTATGGCACCCTCAACGGAGTTGGGGTGACATATTGTTATTCTACGTTTCTTTTTATGGCACCCTCAACGGAGTTGGGGTGACATATTGTTATTCTACGTTTCTTTTTTTTCTTATTTTTCTTCTTGCAACAAATTTTGTCCAGGTGATTTCTCGAAATCCAATGGACCAATGTTGATGGAACTCTACTATAGTAAGGACCCCCAAATGCAGAGTTGCAGTAAGCATGGAATGGTTCAAGATGGCTACCGTTTCCATGAAAACAGAACAAA
Organism: Mytilus edulis; assembly: GCF_963676685.1. Lineage (NCBI taxonomy): Eukaryota > Metazoa > Mollusca > Bivalvia > Mytilida > Mytilidae > Mytilus > Mytilus edulis. The sequence goes on along the minus strand of NC_092345.1, from coordinate 67,221,041 downwards.
TGTGAAAAAATCCAGTTTTTTCTTTTGGTGAACTGTTTGGAAATGCTTTCACTCAGAAACATTATATTTTGATACAATGTAGGTGCCGGCCATATACAGGTGTTGGATGATTTTGGCACTCATTGGAACTACTATGTTGCCATGGAAACTACACCAAAAATTTCAAAAATATCAAAATGCTCCAAACTTCATGAAACTTCACAGTAACGATGAGCAACATTGGAAGATGTTGAATTTGGCGTTGGAATTTCCAAAATATCTGTTGTTACCATGGAAACAATGCAAAAAGGTCAAAACTTTTAATTTTCACAGAACATTCCAGAACATCAATGTTAAATTTATTCTAGAGACATGAAACTTTATGAAAATGTTCTCCAGTATGCCAAGATGTCAAGACAATATTTTGATAGTTCAAAATGGCCGCCGTTGTCACGGAAACTAGGGCCAAGTTTTGCATTGACCCTATGGAAAAATGCATAAATCTGCATTTTCTCAGAGAGTAGTGCACCAAAGTTAATGAAACTGTATTGATATATAACATGACATGTGGCAATGAGATGTCTGCTTTTAGAATTTTGGAATTATCTACTGTAACTATGGTTGCAGCACAAATGTTCAAAATTTCCAAAAAAAATTATGTGCTGCAAACTGGATGAAACTTTACAGGAATAGTGACTGTCATGTGCGGAGTTGCATTTTGAAGTTGGAATTTCCAAAATGGCCGCCGTAACCATGGAAACAGCAAAATTGTCCAAAATTTCAAAATGCTCAAAACTTAATGAAATTTTGCAAAAATGATAACCTGCAGGTGTAGACGCACTCTTTGACTTTGGAATTTCCAAAATGGCTGTCGCTCGCCTGGCAATGGAGGTACGAGGGTGCCATCCGTTATTGCTAGCAATTACAAATCTAGTTATGGCACCCTAAACGGAGTTTGGGTGACATATTGTTATTCTACGTTTCTTTTTTTCTTATTATTTTATTTATTCTTCCACACATTTTGTCCATGCTATTTCTCAGAATTGGCTTGAACAATATTGATGGAACTTTACCATAATGTAGACCACTATATGAAATTGTGCAATCGGGGTATGGCATCATCAAGATGGCTGCCGTTGCCATGGAAACTGATGAAATATGAAAAAAAATGCAATTTCTAAATCTTTTATTATAAGACCTAGCTGGATGGAATTTTATGGTAATGTTCCTTGGTACGCCCAGATGTTGTGACAATATTAGGAAATTCCAAAATGGCCGCCATTGTCATGGAAACAGGGCGAAAGTTTAACATTGGCCCAATGGGAAAACATATTCAAGCTGCATTTCTTGCAAGAATATAAGATCAAACCTTCTACAACTTAATGAATATGTTACATGGCATGTCCCAAAGTGGCACCTGTCTTTGGAATTTTGGAAATGGTACCCGTTACCATGGAAATAGCAAAAATTTCAAAAATTTCAAAATGCTCCAAAATTGACGAAACTTTACAAAAATGTTAATTGGCATTTGTATATGTTATCTTTGACTTTGTATTTTTCAAAATGGCTGCCGCTCACCTGGCAATTGGGGAAGGGTGCCATCCGTTATTGCTAGCAATTACAATTCTAGTTTTTCTTATTTTTCTTCTTGCAACAAATTTTGTCCAGGGGATTTCTTGAAATCCAATGGACCAATGTCGATGGAACTCTACTATAATAAGGACCCCCACGTGCAGAGTTGCAGTAAGCATGGAATGGTTCAAGATGGCTACCGTTTCCATGGAAACTGAACAAATGTGAAAAAATCTAGTTTTTGGTTTTGGTGAACTGTTTGAATATGCTTACACTCAGAATCACCATATTTTAATACAATGTAGGTGCCCACTATATACAGGTGTTGGATGATTTTGGTACTCATTGGAACTACTATGTTGCCATGGAAACTACACCAAAAATTTCATAAATATCAAAATGCTCCAAACTTCATGAAACTTCACAGTAATGATGAGCAACATTGGAAGATGTGGCATTTGGCGTTGGAATATCCAAAATATCTGTAGTTACCATGGAAACAATGCAAAAAGGTCAAAACTTTGAATTTTCACAGAACATTCCAGAACATCAATGTTAAATTTACTCTAGAGACATTAAATGGTATATATGATTATGGAGGGAAAAAATTGCAGCGGGGACAATATATGGATAGTTCAAAATGGCCGCCGTTGTCATGGAAACTGGGGCCAAGTTTTGCATTGACCCTATGGAAAAATGCATAAAATCAGCATTTTCTCAGAGAGTAGTGAACCAAAGTAAATGAAACTGTATTGATATATAACATGACATGTGGCAATGAGATGTCTGCTTTTAGAATTTTGGAATTATCTACTGTAACCATGGTTGCAGCACAAATGTTCAAAATTTAAAAAAAAAATTAAGTGCTGCAAACTGGATGAAACTTTATAGGAATAGTAACTGGCATGTGCAGAGTTGCATTTTGAAGTTAGAATTTCCAAAATGGCCGCCGTAACCATGGAAACAGCAAAATTGTCCAAAATTTCAAAATGCTTCAAACTTAATGAAATTTAGCAAAAATGATAACTTGCAGGTGTAGATACACTCTTTGACTTTGGAATTTTCAAAATGGCTGCCGCTCGCCTGGCAATGGGGGGACGAGGGTGCCATCCGTTATTGCTAGCAATTACAAATCTAGTTATGGCACCCTCAACGGAGTTGGGGTGACATATTGTTATTATTTTTGTTCCACACATTTTGTCCAGGAGATTTCTCGAAATCCAATGGACCAAAGTTGATGGAACTCTACTATATTGAAGACCCTTAGGTGAAGAGTTGCAGTCACCATGGAATGGTTCAAGATGGCTGCCGTTTCCATGGAAACTGCAAAAATGTGAAAAATTTTCAAAATTCCAAATCTTTCATTATAAGACCCAAGTGGATGAAACTTTGTGGAAGTGTTACCTGATATGCCTAGATGTGCATGCAATATCAAGAGGTTCCAAAATGGCCGCTATTGTCATGGAAACAGGGCGAAAGTTTAACATTGACCGTATGGGAAAACACATAAAAGCTACATTTTCTTGAAGAAAATAGCATCAATCCCAATGAAACTTTATAGATAGGTAACATGGCATGTACCAATGTGGCACCTGTCTTTGGAATTTTGGAAATGGTAACTGTTACCATGAAAACAGCAAAAATTTCTAAAATTTCAAAATGCTCCAAACCAGATGAAATTTTACAACAACGTTAATAAACATGTGTAAAAGTCCTCTTTGAGTTTGAAATTTTCAAAATGGCTGCCACTCGCCTGGCAATGGGGGAAGGGTGCCATCCGCTATTGCTTGCAATGGCAAATCTAGTTATTATTATGTCACCCGATCGACAATGTCGGGTGACATATTGCTTTTCCTCCGTTTCTTTGTTATGGCACCCTCAACGGAGTTGGGGTGACGTATTGTTATTCTACGTTTCTTTTTTTTTTCTTATTATTTTTATTATTTTTCTTCCACACATTTTGTCCAGGAGATTTCTGGAAATCCAATGGACCAAAGTTGATGGAACTCTATTATATTGAGGACCATTAGGTGAAGAGTTGCAGGCACCATGGAATGGTTCAAGATGGCTGCCGTTTCCATGGAAACTGCAAAAATGTGAAAAATTTTCAAAATTCTGAATTCTTCATTATAAGACCCAAGTGGATGAAACTTTGTGGAAGTGTTACCTGATATGCCTAGATGTGCACGCAATATCAAGAGGTTCCAAAATGGCCGCCATTGTCATGGAAACAGGGCAAAAGTTTAACATTGACCGTATGGGAAAACACATAAAAGCTACATTTTCTTGAAGAATATAGCATCAATCCCAATGAAACTTTATAGATAAGTAACCTGGCATGTACCAATGTGGCACCTGTCTTTGGAAATTTGGAAATGGTAACTGTTACCATGGAAACAGCAAAAATTTCAAAAATTTCAAAATGCTCCAAACGAGATGAAATTTTACAACAATGTTAATAAACATGTGTAAAAGCGCTCTTTGACTTTGGAATTTTCAAAATGGCTGCCGCTCACCTGGCAATGGGGGAAGGGTGCCATCCGTTATTGCTAGCAATTACAAATCTAGTTATTATTATGGCACCCTCAACGGAGTTGGGGTGACATATTGTTATTCTACGTTTCTTTTTTTTCTTATTTTTCTTTTTCTTCTTCCACACATTTTGTCCGTCGTGTTTCTCGGAATCCAATGGACCAATGTTGATGGAACTTTACTATAAGGAGGACCCCCATGTAAAGTTGTGCACCTTGGTATGGAATGGTAAAAGATGGCCGCCGTTTCCATGGAAACAGCATAAATGCGAAAAAAATCAAAGTGTTCCAAACTGGAAGAAACTCCACAGGAATGTTGACTGGCATGTGCTGATTTCCAGTTTGACTTTGGAATTTTCAAAATGGCTGCCGTTACCATGGAAACAGCGAAAATATAAAAAATTCTAACTCTTTCGTTATAAGATCCAACTGGATGAAACTTTATGAAAATGTTCTCCAGTATGCCAAGATGTCAAGACAATATTTGGATAGTTCAAAATGGCCGCCGTTGTCATGGAAACTGGGGCCAAGTTTTGCATTGACCCGATGGAAAAATGCATAAAATCAGCATTTTCTCAGAGAGTATTGCACCAAAGTAAATGAAACTGTATTGATATATAACATGACATGTGTCAATGAGATGTACGCTTTTAGAATTTTGGAATTATCTTCTGTAACCATGGTTGCAGCACAAATGTTCAAAATTTCCAAAAAAAATAAAGTGCTGCAAACTGGATGAAACTTTACAGAAATAGTGGTTGACAAGTGCGGAGTTGCATTTTGAAGTTAGAATTTTCAAAATGGCCGCCGTAACCATGGAAACGACAAATTGTCCAAAATTTCAAAATGCTCCAAACTGAATGAAATTTTACAAAAATGATAACTTGCATATGTAGATGCAACCTTTGACTTTGGAATTTTCAAAATGGCTGCTTGTCGCCTGGCAATGGGGGGACGAGGGTGCCATCCGTTATTGCTAGCAATTACAAATCTAGTTATTCTTCTTATTCTTCCAATGATTTTTGTCCAGTAGATTTTTTGAAGGCAATGGAACCAATCTTAGTGATAGTCAACTATAATGAGGAACAAAAAATTTCGGGTTGCAGTAGGTCTAAAGACCAATAAAAATGGCTGCCGTTACCATGGAAACGGAACAATTGTGAAAAATTCCACTTTTTGGTTTTAGGGAATTATTTGGAGACGCTTTAACTTAGAATCATTATATTTTGATACAATGTAGGTGCCCACTATATACTTGTTTTGGATCATTTTTGGCATTCATTGGAACTACTATGTTGCCATGGATACTACATCAAAAATTTCCAAAATATCAAAATGCTCCAAATTTAATGAAACTTCACAGTAACGATGAGCAACATTGGAAGATGTGCAATTTGGCGTTGGAATTTCGAAAATGTCTTGTGTTACCATGGAAACAAGGCAAAAATGGTCAAAACGCTTTAAAAAACCTTAAAAAGTGGCATTTACTTCATTAAAATGGTAGGTCAAATTCATTGAAACTCTGATGGTATGTTCCCTCCCATGTACCAATGGAGTATCTGCCATTAAAAATTTGGAATGGTCTGTGTTACCATAGAAACCAGACAAAATGTCAAAAATTTCAAAAATTTCAAAATGCTCCAAAAGTAATGAAACTTAATATGATTGTTGACTGTTAAGTCTGCATGAGATTTTTGGAGTTGGAATTTCCAAAATGGCCACCGTTGCCATGGAAACTGCAGAAATGTCAAATATTTTCAAAATGCTCCAAACTTATTCAAACTTAATATTATTGTTTACTGGCATGTATAGATGAGACTTTTGACTTCGGAATTTTCAAAATGGCTGCCGTTGCCATGGAAACAGCAGAAATGTGAAACTTTTGACAATGCTGTTATTGTATTGAAAATTTACAGAAAGATATATCGCAATTCATAGATCTGCATTCACTGTTAAGTTGTTTTAAAATGGGTGCCGCTTAGTGGCAATGAGGGGAAGGGTGACATCCGCTATTGCTTGCAATGGCAATTCTAGTTATGGCACCCTCAACGGAGTTGGGGTGACGTATTGTTATTCTACGTTTCTTTTTTTTCTTATTATGTCACCCTGACGGAGGTCGGGTGACATATTGTTATTGTACGATTCTTTTTTTCTTATTATTTTTATTCCACACTTTTTGTCCGGCTTAGTTCTCGGAATTGAATGGACCAATGTTGATGGAACTATAACATAATGTTAATCACCATGTGCAGTTTTGCACCTTACCTTGGAATTAAAAAAATGGCTGCCATTGCCATGGAAACAGCAAAAATGTGAAAAATAGAAATGTGTTCCAATTGATATGAAACTTCTATGATATTAAGAGAGTCATGCACACTTCAACATGTTACATTTTTTTTTCAACTGGGGGGTCTCTAGACATAATTTGAGGGGGGTGAATTTTTCATGGAACATTCCAGAACATAAGTGTTAAATTTATTCTAGAGACATTAAATGGTATATGATGGTATATAATTATGGAGAGATCAATTTGGAGAAGAAGTAAGACTTTGGAATTTTCAAAATGGCAGCCGTTACCATGGAAACAGCAAAAATATGAAAAACTCCAAAATTCTTCAAATTTAATGAAACTTAAAACAAATGTTGCCTAGCTAATGTAGACTTGACTTTTGAGTTCGGAATTTTCAAAATGGCCGCCGTTGCCATGGAAACGGCACAATTGTTAAGAACAGAAAAACGTACATAAAGCTATGAAAACTGAAAGAAAGATCTTTTGTTATGGATATATCTACATTTACTGATGGAACATTTCGAAATGGCTGTCGTTTAGTGGCAATTGGGGAACCAGGGTGACATCCGCTATTGCTTGCAATGGCAATTCTAGTTATGGCACCCTCAACGGAGTTGGGGTGACGTATTGTTATTCTACGTTTCTTTTTTTTCTTATTATTATTATTTTTCTTCTTGCAACAAATTTTGTCCAGGTGATTTCTCGAAATCCAATGGACCAATGTTGATGGAACTCTACTATAGTAAGGACCCCCAGGTGCAGAGTTGCAGGAAGCATGGAATGGTTCAAGATGGCTACCGTTTCCATGGAAACAGAACAAATGTGAAAAAATCCAGTTTTTTGTTTTGGTGAACTGTTTGGATATGCTTTATCTCAGAATCATTATATTTTAATACAATGTAGGTGCCCACTATATACAGGTGTTGGATGATTTTGATGATCATTGGAACTACTATGTTGCCATGGAAACTACACCAAAAATTTCGAAATTCTCAAAATGCTCCAAACTTCAGGAAACTTCACAGTAACGATGAGCAACATTGGAAGATGTGGAATTTGGCGTTGGAATTTCCAAAATATCTGTTGTTACCTTGGAAACAATGCAAAAAGATCAAAACTTTGAATATTCACAGAACATTCCAGAACATCAATGTTAAATTTATTCTAGAGACATTAAATGGTATATGTTTATGGAGGGCAGAAAATTGCAGCGGGGGTTTGACTTTGGAATATTCAAAATGGCCGCCGTTACCATGGAAACAGCAAAAATATGAAAAACTTCAAAATGCTTCAAATTTAAGAAAACTTATAACAAATGTTGCCTAGCTTATGTAGACTTGACTTTTGAGTTTGGAATTTTCAAAATGACCGCCGTTACCATGGAAACAGCAAAATTATCCAAAATTTCAAAATGCTTCAAACTTAATGAAACTTTGCAAAAATGTTACTAGACATCTGTAGATGCACTATTTGACTTTGGAATTTTAAAAATGGCTGCCGCTCACCTGGCAATGGGGGAAGGGTGCCATCCGTTATTGCTAGCAATTACAAATCTAGTTATTATTATTTTTCTTCTTGCAACAAATTTTGTCCAGGTGATTTCTCGAAATCCAATGGACCAATGTTGATGGAACTCTACTATAGTAAGGACCCCCAGGTGCAGAGTTGCAGGAAGCATGGAATTGTTCAAGATGGCTACCGTTTCCATGGAAACAGAACAAATGTGAAAAAATCCTGTTTTTTGTTTTGGTGAACTGTTTGGATATGCTTTATCTCAGAATCATTATATTTTAATACAATGTAGGTGCCCACTATATACAGGTGTTGGATGATTTTGGTGATCATTGGAACTACTATGTTGCCATGGAAACTACACCAAAAATTTCGAAATTCTCAAAATGCTCCAAACTTCAGGAAACTTCACAGTAACGATGAGCAACATTGGAAGATGTGGAATTTGGCGTTGGAATTTCCAAAATATCTGTTGTTACCTTGGAAACAATGCAAAAAGGTCAAAACTTTGAATTTTCACAGAACATTCCAGAACATCAATGTTAAATTTATTCTAGAGACATTAAATGGTATATGTTTATGGAGGGCAAAACATTGCAGCGGGGGTTTGACTTTGGAATATTCAAAATGGCCGCCGTTACCATGGAAACAGCAAAAATATGAAAAACTTCAAAATGCTTCAAATTTAAGGAAACTTATAACAAATGTTGCCTAGCTTATGTAGACTTGACTTTTGAGTTTGGAATTTTCAAAATGGCCGCCGTTACCATGGAAAAAGCAAAATTATCCAAAATTTCAAAATGCTTCAAACTTAATGAAACTTTGCAAAAATCTTACTAGACATCTGTAGATGCACTATTTGACTTTGGAATTTTCAAAATGGCTGCCGCTCATCTGGCAATGGGGGAAGGGTGCCATCCGTTATTGCTAGCAATTACAAATCTAGTTATTATTATTATTCTTCCACCTAGTTTTGTCCGGCAGTTTTCTCAGAGCCAAAGGAACCAATCTGAATGATGGTGCACTATAACAAGGAACCCTGACTTACCAGTTGCAGTGCAACTTTGGAACTAAAAAATGGCTGCCATCACCATGGAAACCGAAAAATAATGGAAAATTCCAGTTTTTGGTTTTGATGAATTATTTGGAAATGCTTTAACTTAGAATCATTATATTTTGATACAATGTAGGTGCCGGGCATATACTGGTTTTGGATGATTTTGGCAATCATTGGAACTGCTATGTTGCCATGGATACTACACCAAAAATTTCAAAAATATGGAAATGCTCCAAATTTTATAAAACTTCACAGTTATGATGAGCAACATTGGTAGAGGTGGAATTTGGTGTTGCAATTTCGAAAATGTCTGCCGTTACCATGGAAACAATGCAAAACAGGTCAAAATGGTCCAAAAACCTTTAAGTGGCATTTACTTTCTTAAAATGGTAGGTCAAATTGATTGAAACTTTGATGGTATGGTCCCTCCCATGTACCAATGTGGTATATGCCATTCAATTTTGGGAACGGTCTCTGTTACCATAGGAACCATCCAAAATGTCAAAAATTTTAAAAATTTCAAAATGCTCCAAAATTGATGAAACTTAATAGGATTGTACACTGACAAGTCTGAATGAGACTTTTGAAGTTGGAATTTCCAAAATGGCCACCGTTGCCATGGAAACTGCAGAAATGTCAAATATTTTCAAAATGCTCCAAACTTTATGAAACTTAATATTATTGTTAACTGGCATGTATAGATGAGACTTTTGACTTTGGAATTTTCAAAATGGCTGCCGTTGCCATGGAAACAGCAAAAATGTGAAATTTTCTAAAATGCTCTCGATGTACTGAAAAATTACAGAAAGATGTACTGCAATGCATATATATATGTGCATTCACTGTTAAACAATTTTGAAATGGCTGCCGCTTAGTGGCCATTGGGGGAAGGGTGACATCCGCTATTGCTTGCAATGGCAATTCTAGTTATTATGTCACCCGATCGACAATGTCGGGTGACATATTGCTTTTCTTATGTTTCTTTGTTATTATTATTATTCTTCCACCCTTTTTTGTCCGACAACTTTTTTGGAGTAAAATGGAACCAATCTTATTGATAATTCACTATAAGGAGGAACACAAAATTTCGGGTTGCAGTAGGGTCTAAGACCATAAAAAATGGCTGCCGTTTCCATGGAAACAGAACAATTGTGAAAAATGCCAGTTTTTGGTTTTGTGAATAATTTAGAGATGCTTAAACTCAGAATCATCATATTTTATCACAATGTAGGTGCCAGCCATATATTGGTTTTGGATGATATTGGTAATCATTGGAACCACTATGTTGCCATGGAAACTACCCCAAAAATTTGAAAAATTTCAAAATGCCTCAAATTTTTTGAAACTTCATAGTAACGATGAGCAACTTTGGTAGATGCGTAATTTGGCGTTGGAATTTCCAAAATGTCTGCCGTTACCATGGAAACAGTGCATAAGTCTCAAAATGCTCTGAAAACCTCAGGGTTTGGTAAATAATTTTGGTATGCTAGAACTTGAAATCATCAAATTTTTACACAATATAGTTGTCCACTATATACAGCTTTTGAATGATTTTGACAATCATTGGAACTATTCTGTTACCATGGATACAGGACCAAATATTTCAAAAATTTCAAAATGCTCATAAATTGATCAAACTTAATATGATTGTTGACTGGCAAGTCTGGATGAGACTTTTGACTTTGGAATTTCCAAAATGGCCACCGTTGCCATGGAAACTGCAAAAAAGTCAAAAATTCTCTAAATGCTTTGAACTTAATGAAACTTGATATTATTGTTAACTGGCAAGTAAAGATGAGACTTTTGACTTCAAAATTTCCAAATGGCTGCCGTTGCCATAGAAACAGCAGAATTGTGTACTGAAAATTTACAGAAAGATGTATTGCCATGCATATATATGCATTCACTGTTAAACGATTCTGAAATGGCTGCAACTTAGTGGCAATTGGGGGAAGGGTGACATCCGCTATTGCTTGCAATGGCAATTCTAGTTATGGCACCCTCAACGGAGTTGGGGTGACATATTGTTATTGTTCGTTTCTTTTTTTCATATTATTATTATTATTTTTATTCTTCCACACTTTTTTGTCCATTCTATTTCTCGGAATTGGCTTGAACAATATTGATGGAACTATACCATAATGTAGACCACCACATTCTATAGTGCAGTGGGGTATGGCACCATCAAGATGGCTGCCGTTGCCATGGAAACGAAACAAATGTGAAAAAATCCTGTTTTTTGTTTTGATGAACTGTTTTGATATGCTTAAACTCAGAAACATTATATTTTGATACAATGTAGGTGCCGGCCATATACAGGTGTTGGATGATTTTGGCACTCATTGGAACTACTATGTTGCCATGGAAACTACACCAAAAATTTCAAAAATATCAAAATGCTCCAAACTTCATAAAACTTCACAGTAACGATGAGCAACATTGGAAGATGTGGAATTTGGCGTTGGAATTTCCAAAATATCTGTTGTTACCTTGGAAACAATGCAAAAAGGTCAAAACTTTGAATTTTCACAGAACATTCCAGAACATCAATGTTAAATTTATTCTAGAGACATTAAATGGTATATGATTATGGAGGGCAAAAATTGCAGCGGGGGTTTGACTTTGGAATATTCAAAATGGCCACCGTTACCATGGGAAGAGCAAAATTATGAAAAACTTCCAAATGCTTTAAATTTAATGAAACTTATAACAAATGTTGCCTAGCTTATGTAGACTTAATTTTTGAGTTTCGAATTTTCAAAATGGCCGCCGTTGCCATGGAAACAGCAAAATTTTTTTTGAATGGCTGCCGCTGGCCTGGCAATGGGGAAAGGGTGCCATCCGCTATTGCTTGCAATGGCAAATCTAGTTATTATTATTTTTCTTGCAACAAATTTTGTCCAGGTGATTTCTCGAAATCCAATGGACCAATGTTGATGGAACTCTACTATAGTAAGGACCCCCAGGTGCAGAGTTGCAGGAAGCATGGAATGGTTCAAGATTGCTACCGTTTCCATGGAAACAGAACAAATGTGAAAAAATCCAGTTTCTTGTTTTGGTGAACTGTTTGGATATGCTTTATCTCAGAATCATTATATTTTAATACAATGTAGGTGCCCACTATATACAGGTGTTGGATGATTTTGGTGATCATTGGAACTACTATGTTGCCATGGAAACTACACCAAAAATTTCGAAATTCTCAAAATGCTCCAAACTTCAGGAAACTTCACAGTAACGATGAGCAACATTGAAAGATGTGGAATTTGGCGTTGGAATTTCCAAAATATCTGTTGTTACCTTGGAAACAATGCAAAAAGGTCAAAACTTTGAATTTTCACAGAACATTCCAGAACATCAATGTTAAATTTATTCTAGAGACATTAAATGGTATATAATTATGGAGGGCAAAAAATGCAGCAGGGGTTTGACTTTGGAATATTCAAAATGGCCGCCGTTACCATGGAAACAGCAAAAATATGAAAAACTCAAAATGCTTCAAATTTAAGGAAACTTATAACAAATGTTGCCTAGCTTATGTAGACTTGACTTTTGAGTTTGGAATTTTCTAAATGGCCGCCGCTCACCTGGCAATAGGGGAAGGGTGCCATCCGTTATTGCTAGCAATTACAAATCTAGTTATGGCACCCTCAACGGAGTTGGGGTGACGTATTGTTATTCTACGTTTCTTTTTTTCTTATTTTTATTTTTCTTCCACTTTTTTTGTCCAGCTTATATCTTGGAACTGTATGAACCAAAGGTCATAGGACTGTACCATAATGTTACCCAGCATGTGCAGATTTGCAATCGGGGTATGGCATATTCAAGATGGCGGCTGTTGTCATGGAAACTGATGAAATGTGAAAAAAATTGCAAATTCTAAATCTTTCATTATAAGACCTAGCTGGATGAAACTTTAAGGTAATGTTCCTTGGTATGCCTAGATGTTGTTTCAATATTAGGAAATTCCAAAATGGCCGCCATTGTCATGGAAACAGGGCGAAAGTTTAACATTGGCCCTATGGGAAAATACATTGAAGCTGCATTTCCTGCAAGAATATCAGATCAAACCTTCTAGAAATTAATGGGTATCTAACATGGCATGTCCGCAAGTGGCACCTGTCTTTGGAATTTTAAAAATGGTACCCGTTACCATGGAAATAGCAAAAAAATCCAAAAATTTTAAAATGCTCAAAAATTCATGAAAAGTTACAAAAAGGTTAATAGACATATGTAGATGCCGTCTTTGACTTTTTTTTCAAAATGGCTGCTGCTCACCTGGCAATGTGGGAAGGGTGCCATCCGCTATTGCTTGCAATGGCAAATCTAGTTATTATGGCACCCTCAACGGAGTTGGGGTGACATATTGTTATTGTTCGTTTCTTTTTTTCTTATTATATTTATTCTTCCACACTTTTTTGTCCATGCTATTTCTCGGGATTGGCTTGAACAATATTGATGAAACTATGCCATAATGTAGTCCACTATATGAAATTGTGCAAACGGGGTATGGCATCATCAAGATGGCTGACGTTGCCATGGAAACGAAACAAATGTGAAAAAATCCAGTTTTTTGTTTAGGTGAACTATAGGGATATGATTAAACTCAGAATCATTATATTTTAATACAATGTAGGTGCCCACTATATACAGGTGTTGGATGATTTTGGCACTCATTGGAACTACTATGTTGCCATGGAAACGACTCCAAAAAAATTCAAAAATCTCAAAATTTTCAAAACTTATTGAAACTTCACAGTAACGATGAGCAACATTGGAAGATGTGGAATTTGGCGTTGGAATTTCCAAAACCGCTGTTGTTACCATGGAAACAATGCAAAAAGGTCAAAACTTTGAATTTTCACAGAACATTCTAGAATATCAATGTTTAATTTATTCTAGAGACATTAAATGGTATATGATTGTGGAGGGAAAAAATTGCAGCGGGGGTTTGACTTTGGAATATTCAAAATGGCCGCCGTTACCATGGAAACAGCAAAAATACAAAAAAATTCAAAATGCTTCAAATTTATTGAAACTTATAACAAATGTTGCTCAGCTAATGTAGACTTGACTTTTGAGTTTGGAATTTCCAAAATGGCCGCCGTTACCATGGCTACCGCTCACCTGGCAATAGGGGAAGGGTGCCATCCGCTATTGCTTGCAATCGCAAATCTAGTTTTTACTTTTATTCTTCCACACTTTTTTGTCCAAGCTTTTTCTCAGAATTACATGGACCAAACTTGGTGGAACTATGCTAAAATGTTGACCACCATGTGAAGTTGTGCACCTGACTTTGGAATGTGCAAGATGGCTGCCGTTACCATGGAAACGGAACAAATGTGAAAAAATCTTGTTTTTTTGTTTTGGTAAATTATTTGGACATGCTTACAATTAGAATCATTATTTTTTAATACAATGTAGGTGCCCAGCATATACTACTTTTGGATGATTTTGGCAATCATTGGAACTACTATGTTGCCATGGAAACTACAACAAAAATTTCAAAAATATGAAAATGCTCCAAACTTAATGAATCTTCACAGTAATGATGAGCAACATTGGTAGATGTGAAATTTGGCGTTGGAATTTCCAAAATGTCTGTTGTTACCATGGAAACAATGCAAAAAGGTCAAAAATTTCCAAAAAAAAATGTAAATGCTGCAATCTGGATGAAACTTTACAGGAATAGTAACTAGCATAAGCAGAGTTGCATTTTGGAGTTGGAATTTTCAAAATGGCCGCCGTAACCATGGAAACAGCAAAAATATCAAAAATTTCAAAGTTCTCCAAACTTAATGAAACTTTACAAAATTGACAATTGGCATGTGAAGATGCACTCTATGATTTTGGAATTTTCAAAATGGCTGCTGCTCGCCTGGCAATGGGGGAAGGGTGCCATCCGCTATTGCTTGCAATGGCAAATCTAGTTTTTCTTATTATTATGGCACCCTCAACGGAGTTGGGGTGACATATTGTTATTGTTCCGTTCTTTTTTGTCTTATTTTTATGTCACCCGATCGACAATGTCGGGTGACATATTGCTTTTCCTCTGTTTCTTTTTCTGTATTATTATTATTATGTCACCCGATCGACAAAGTCGGGTGACATATTGCTTTTCCTCTGTTTCTTTTTCCCTATTATTATCATTATTATTATGTCACCCGATCGACAAAGTCGGGTGACATATTGCTTTTCCTCTGTTTCTTTTTCCCTATGATTATGTCACCCGATCGACAATGTCGGGTGACATATTGCTTTTCCTCTGTTTCTTTTTCTCTATTATTATGGCACCCTAAACGGAGTTTGGGTGACATATTGTTATTCTACGTTTCTTTTTGTTTTTATGGCACCCTCAACGGAGTTGGGATGACATATTGTTATTGTTCGTTTCTTTTTTTCTTATTATGTCACCCTGACGGAGGTCGGGTGACATATTGTTATTGTACGATTCTTTTTATGGCACCCTCAACGGAGTTGGGGTGACATATTGTTATTCTACGTTTCTTTTTTTTCTTTTTATTATTATGTCACCCTGACTGAGGTCGGGTGACATATTGTTATTGTACGATTCTTTTTTTTATTATTATTCCACACTTTTTTGTCCAGACTATTTCTGAGAATAGGATGGACCAATTGTTATGGAACTATACCAAAATGTTAATGACCATGTGCAGAAGTGCAGTCGAGGATTGGCATATCCAACATGGCTGCCGTTGTCATAGAAACAGAAAGAATGTAAAAATGTAATGGAACGTTCTAGAACATTAGTGTTAAAGTAAATCTACGGCCATTAAATGTTATATAATGGTATGATATTATGGGGAGCACAAAATGAAGCAGCAGTATGACTTTGGAATTTTCAAATGTTGCCATGGAAACTGTTCAAAAAAAGCAAAATTTTGAAAATTCGCCAAAAATGTATAAAACGTTACAGCATATTAATCTAGATGCGACATTCAACTTTTGAATTTCCAAAATGGCTGCCGTTACCATGGCTGCTGTTTAGTGGCAATTGGTGGACCAGGGTGACATCCGCTATTGCTTGCAATGGCAATTCTAGTTATTATGGCACCCTCAACGGAGTTGGGGTGACGTATTGTTATTCTACGTTTCTTTTTTTTCTTATTATTTTTCTTCCACCGATTTTGTCCAGCTTATTTATCGGAATCCAATGGACCAATGTTGGTTAAACTCTACTATAATAAGGACCACCATGATAAGTTGTGCAGTGGACTTTGGCATGTGCATGATGGCTACCGTTACCATGGAAACTAAAAAAATGTAAAAAAATCCAGTTTTTTGTTTTCTCGAACTGTTTGAATAGACTTGAACTTAGAAACATTATATTTTAATACAATGTAGGTGCCCACTATATACAGGTATTGGATGATTTTGACACTCATTGGAACTACTATGTTGCCATGGAAACAACACCAAAAATTTCAAAAATATCAAAATGCTCCAAACTTCATGAAACTTCACAGTAACGATGAGCAACATTAGAAGATGTAGAATTTGGCGTTGGAATTTCCAAAATATCTGTTGTTACCATGGAAACAATGCAAAAAGGTCAAAACTTTGAATTTTCACAGAACATTCCAGAACATCAATGTTGAATTTATTCTAGAGACATTAAATCGTATATGATTAATGAGGGAAAAAATTGCAGCGGGGGTTTAACTTTGGAATATTCAAAATGGCCGCCGTTACCATGGAAACAGCAAAAATATGAAAAACTTCAAATTTTCAAAATGCTTTAAATTAAATGAAACTTATAACAAATTAGCTTATGTAGACTTCACTTTTGAGTTTGGAATTTTCAAAATGGCCGCCGTTGCCATGGAAACAGCGAAATTTTCCAAATGGTTGCCGCTGGCCTGGCAATAGGGGAAGGGTGCCATCCGCTATTGCTCGCAATGGCAAATCTAGTTATTATTTTTATTCTTCCACACATTTTGTCCATACTATTTCTCAGAATTGGTCAAACCAATGTTGATGGAACTGTGCCATAATATGAACCGCCATGTTAAGTTGTGCAAGAGACATTGGAATGGTAAAAAATGGCCGCTGTTACCATGGAAACAGAACAAATGTGAAAAAATCCAGTTTTTAGTTTCTGTGAACTGTTTGGTTATGCTTTAACTCAGAATCATTATATTTTAATACAATATAGGTGCCAACTATATACAGGTGACTGATGATTTTGGCACTCATTGGAACTACTATGTTGCCATGGAAACTACTCCAAAAAATTCAAAAATCTCAAAATGTTCCAAACTTAATGAAACTTCACAGTAACGATGAGCAACATTGGTAGATGTGGAATTTGGCGTTGGAATTTCCAAAATCGCTGTTGTTACCATGGAAACAATGCAAAAAGGTCAAAACTTTGAATTTTCACAGAACATTCTAGAACATAAATGTTTAATTTATTGTAGAGACATTAAATGGTATATGATTGAATATGATTATGGAGGGAAAAAATTGCAGCGGGGGTTTGACTTTGGAATATTCAAAATGGCCGCCATTACCATGGAAACAGCAAAAATACAAAAAACTTCAAAATGCTTCAAATTTTCTGAAACTTACAACAAATGTTGCTCAGCTAATGAAGACTTGACTTTTGAGTTTGGAATTTCCAAAATGGTTGCCGTTACCATGGAAACAGCAAAAATACAAAAAACTTCAAAATGCTTCAAATTTATTGAAACTTATAACAAATGTTGCTCAGCTAATGTAGACTTGACTTTTGAGTTTGGAATTTCCAAAATGGCCGCCGTTATCATGGCTACCACTCGCCTGGCAATAGGGGAAGGGTGCCATCCGCTATTGCTTGCAATGTCAAATCTAGTTATGTCACCCTGACGGAGGTCGGGTGACATATTGTTATTGTACGATTCTTTTTTTATGGCACCCTCAACGGAGTTGGGGTGACATATTGTTATTGTACGTTTCTTTTTTTTCTTATTTTTATTCTTCCACACATTTTGTCCACGCTATTTCTCGGAATTGGTCAGACCAATGTTGATGGAACTATACCATAATATGAACCGCCATGTGAAGTTGTGCAAGAGACATTGGAATGGTAAAAAATGGCCGCCGTTACCATGGAAACTAAAAAAATGTAAAAAAAAATCAAAATTCTAAATCTTTCGTTATAAGAGCCAACCTAATGAAACTTTATGTAAATGTTGGCAGTGGTGCCCTGAGGTACCAACAGTACTTAGCTTCTGCAAAATCTCTACCATTGCCATGGAAACTGGAGAAAAGTTTAACATTGAACCTATGGGAAAAAACATCAAACCAGTCTTTTCTTAAGGAATATAAGATCAAATTCAAAGAAACTTTATGAATATATAACATGGCATAAGTCGATGTTGAAACTGTAGTTGGAATTTTCGAAATGAACACTGTTACCATGGAAACTGCAAAAATGTAAAAAAATCTCAAAATGCGCCAAACTTAATGAAACTCATTATAAATGATCAATGTCAAGTAAAGATAACACATTGGACTTCGGAATTTCCAAAATGGCCGCCGTTGCCATGGAAACTACAAAAAATTCAAAAATTTCAAAATGCTCCAAAATTAAGGAAACTTTACAACAATGTTAACAGACATCTATAGATGCGGTCTTTGACTTTGAAATTTTCAAAATGGCTGCCGCTCACCTGGCAATAGGGGAAGGGTGCCATCCGCTATTGCTTGCAATGGCAAATCTAGTTATTTTTATTATTCTTCCACACATTTTGTCCATCGTGTTTCTAAGAATTGAGTGATCCAATGTTGTTGGAACTATAACATAATGAGGACCCCCATTTGAAGTGGTGCACCTTGCTATGGAATGGTAAAAGATGGCCGCCGTTTCCATGGAAACAGCACAAATGCGAAAAAAATCAAAGTGGTCCAAACTGGAAGAAACTCCACAGGAATGTTAACTGGCATGTGCTGATTTCCAGTTTGACTTTGGAATTTTCAAAATGGCTGCCGTTACCATGGAAACAGCTAAAATATCAAAAATTCTAACTCTTTCGTTATAACATCCACCTGGATGAAACTTTATGAAAATGTTCTCCAGTATGCCAAGATGTCAAGACAATATATGGATAGTTCAAAATGGCCGCCGTTGTCATGGAAACTGGGGCCAAGTTTTGCATTGACCCTATGGAAAAATGCATAAAATCAGCATTTTCTTAGAGAGCAGTGCACCAAAGTCAATGAAACTGTATTGATATATAACATGACATGAGGCAATGAGATGTACGCTTTTAGAATTTTGGAATTATCTACTGTAACCATGGTTGCAGCACAAATGTTCAAATTTCCAAAAAAAATTAAGTGCTGCAAACTGGATGAAACTTTACAGGAATAGTGACTGACATGTGCGGAGTTGCATTTTGAAGTTGGAATTTCCAAAATGGCCGCCGTAACCATGGAAACAGCAAAATTGTCCAAAATTTCAAAATGCTTCAAACTTAATGAAATTTTGCAAAAATGATAACTTGCAAGGGTAGATGCCTTCTTTGACTTTGGAATTTCCAAAAATGGCTGCCGCTCGCCTGGCAATGGGGGGACGAGGGTGCCATCCGTTATTGCTAGCAATTACAAATCTAGTTCTTATTATTTTTATTCCACACTTTTTGTCCGGCTTAGTTCTCGGAATTGAATGCACCAATGTTGATGGAACTATAACATAATGTTAATCACCATGTGCAGTTTTGCACATTACCTTGGAATTAAAAAAATGGCTGCCATTGCCATGGAAACAGCAAAAATGTGAAAAATAGAAATGTGTTCCAATTAATATGAAACTTCTATGATATGAAGAGACTCATGCACACTTCAACATGGTACATATTTTTTTCAACTGGGGGGTCTCTAGACATAATTTGAGGGGGGGTGAATTTTCATGGAACATTCCAGAACATAAGTGTTAAAATAGTTCAACAGACATTAAATGTTATATAATAGTATATTCTTAGGGGGAGAACAATATTCAGCAGTAGTTTGACTTTGGAATTTTTAAAATGGCGGCTGTTACCATGGAAACAGTAAAAATATGAAAAACTCCAAAATGCTTCAAATTTAACGAAATTTAAAACAAATGTTGCCTAGCTATTGTAGACTTGACTTTTGAGTTTTTAATTTCCAAAATGGCCGCCGTTGCCATGGAAACGGCACAATTGTTGAAAACAGAAAAACGCACATAAAGCTATGAAAACTGACAGAAAGATCTTTTGTTATGGATATATCTGCATTTACTGATGGAACATTTCGAAATGGCTGCCGTTTAGTGGCAATTGGGGAACCAGGGTGACATCCGCTATTGCTTGCAATGGCAATTCTAGTTATGGCACCCTCAACGGAGTTGGGGTGACATCTTGTTATTCTACGTTTCTTTTTTTTCTTTTTATTTTTATTCTTCCACACATTTTGTCCACGCTATTTCTCGTAATTGGTCAGACCCATGTTGATGGAACTATACCATAATATGAACCGCCATGTGAAGTTGTGCAAGAGACATTGGAATGGTAACAAATGGCCGCCGTTACCATGGAAACCAAAAAAATGTAAAAAAAAATCCAAATTTTAAATCTTTCGTTATAAGAGGCAAAGTCTTGAAAGTTTATGTAAATGTTGGCAGTGGTGCCCCGAGGTACCAACAGTACTTGGAATTTTCAAAATGGCTGCCATTGCCATGGAAACTAGACAAAAGTTTAACATTGACCCTATGGGAAAATGCGTTTTAGCTGCATTTTCTTGAAAAATATAACAACAATTCCACGGAAATCGTAATTAGGAGTGTGTGCAAATGGTCACATGCAATTGCTGTACTGCTAACATGTACTAGAATATTCTAGAATAAAAATATGTATTTTATTTAATGTGCTTTAAAGAGAAAATCGCCACCGAGAGAACGAGAAACACTCAGAGTACAAATTACTGACATTTCTGCACTTGCGTTAAAGTACATATCCGTGAATGACACACCTGCTAAAATATACACATTAGCTGAAATCAATCGATAAACATGTAATTAAATTGTACACGATAAGTTACATGTATTGTATGATACGCGAGCTATTGAAGAATAAATTGAACAGTTAATACGCCGCTCCGTCAATATATACACATGTTGTCTGTCCTACGTCCCCTCTAAAAAGAATATTAATATGCTAAGTCCACGATAATATACTTGAGTATCACGTGACACCACCTTCCTACTTGCGCGCGTGTCTAATTTTACATTTAAAAAGGATTCCCAAACTATGTATAGAACTGAAACGTATTCTACGGAAGAGGAAAAAAAGGGGGGGGGGGTTGTTTAGACATGCTGATTCCGACATGTATAATAGATATGCCATTTGACTTTTGTACACTCATAATTGTTGATGCTACTGTGACAATGTGCAGTACGGGGTGCCATCGTCCGCTATTGCTTGCAATAGCAAATCTAGTGTTATAATAACTCATTCGCAATTCTTTTTTTTTCGGATGGAAGAAAAGCAAATAGAGTATTTTTCTCAATACTACATGCAAAATTGTGCGTCAGATATTTGTCACTGAACAGTATGAAACGTATAGACAATAAATAAACCTATGCAAAATGTGTCATTTTAGGCAATACAACGTATTGATCAATCGATCAATCAATCAATCAAATCATGATCAGAGTGATCAAATCATGATCACATTGATCAAATCATGATTAGAGATCGATCAATCAATCAAGTGTTGATATCAATCAAGTGCAGAATCCGAAATAAACGTCCCATCGCTATTTTTACGAACTGTCAATCATTCGATCAATCAATCAATCAAACGATCGATCAATTGATTGATTGATCAATCATGATCACAAACCTTCAATCAACCAATACACGTATCTTCTCCGTTGAATTCATGAAAGAAAAAACCTTTAATTCGCTTCGCGTATCATTATGGCACCCTCAACGGAGTTGGGGTGACATCTTGTTATTCTACGTTTCTTTTTTTATTATGGCACCCTCAACGGAGTTGGGGTGACATATTGTTATTCTACGTTTCTTTTTTTTCTTTTTATTATTTTTATTCTTCCACACATTTTGTCCACGCTATTTCTCGTAATTGGTCAGACCCATGTTGATGGAACTATACCATAATATGAACCGCCATGTGGAGTTGTGCAAGAGACATTGGAATGGTAAAAAATGGCCGCCGTTACCATGGAAACTACA
Organism: Mytilus edulis; assembly: GCF_963676685.1. Classification (NCBI taxonomy): domain Eukaryota; kingdom Metazoa; phylum Mollusca; class Bivalvia; order Mytilida; family Mytilidae; genus Mytilus; species Mytilus edulis. The sequence goes on along the minus strand of NC_092345.1, from coordinate 67,198,880 downwards.
AAAATGTAAAAAAAAATCCAAATTTTAAATCTTTCGTTATAAGACGCAAAGTCCTGAAAGTTTATGTAAATGTTGGCAGTGGTGCCCCGAGGTACCAACAGTACTTGGAATTTCCAAAATGGCTGCCATTGCCATGGAAACTGGACAAAAGTTTAACATTGACCCTATGGGAAAACGCATTTAAGCTGCATTTTCTTTAAAAATATAACAACAAGTCCACGGAAATCGTAATAAGGAGTATGTGATCGTATTTGCATATGGTCACATGCAATGCTGTACTGCTAACATATACTAGAATATTCTAGAATAAAAAAATACGTATTTTATCTAATGTGCTTTAAGGAGAATATTGCCACCGAGAGAACGAGAAACACTCAGAGTACATATGACTGACATTTCTGCACTTGCGTTAAAGTACATATCCGTAAATGACACACCTGCTAAAATATACACATTAGCTGAAATCAATCGATAAACATGTAATTAAATTGTACACGATAAGTTACATGTATTGTATGATACGCGAGCTATTGAAGAATAAATTGAACAGTTAATACGCCGCTCCGTCAATATATACACATGTTGTCTGTCCAAGGTCCCCTCTAAAAAGAATATTAATATGCTAAGTCCACGATAATATACTTCAGTATCACGTGACACCACCTTCCTACTTGCGCGCGTGTCTAATTTTAAATGTTAAAGGATTCCCCAAACTATGTATAGAACTGAAACGAATTCTACGGAAGAGAAAAAAAAAGGGGGGGGTGTTGTTTAGACATGCTGATTCCGACATGTATAATAGATATGCCATTTGACTTTTGTACACTCATAATTGTTGATGCTACTGTGACAATGTTAAAGGATTCCCCAAACTATGTATAGAACTGAAACGTATTCTACGGAAGAGAAAAAAAAGGGGGGGGGGTGTTGTTTAGACATGCTGATTCCGACATGTATAATAGATATGCCATTTGACTTTTGTACACTCATAATTGTTGATGCTACTGTGACAATGTGCAGTACGGGGTGCCATCCACCGCTATTGCTTGCAATAGCAAATCTAGTTATGGCACCCTCAACGGAGTTGGGGTGACATATTGTTATTGTTCGTTTCTTTTTTTCTTATTATTATTATTATGTCACCCGATCGACAATGTCGGGTGACATATTGCTTTTCCTCCGTTTCTTTGTTATTATGTCACCCGATCGACAATGTCGGGTGACATATTGTTATTCCTCCGTTTCTTTGTTATTATGGCACCCTCAACGGAGTTGGGGTGACATATTGTTATTCTACGTTTCTTTTTTTTTCTTTTTATTATGGCACCCTCAACGGAGTTGGGGTGACATATTGTTATTCTACGTTTCTTTTTTTTCTTTTTATTATTATTTTTATTCTTCCACACATTTTGTCCATACTATTTCTCGGAATTGGTCAAACCCATGTTGATGGAACTATACCATAATATGAACCGCCATGTGAAGTTGTGCAAGAGACATTGGAATGGTAAAAAATGGCTGCCGTTACCATGGAAACAGAACAAATGTGAAAAAATACAGTTTTTAGTTTCGGTGAACTGTATGGTAATGCTTTAACTCAGAATCATCATATTCTAATACAATGTAGGTGCCCACTATATACAGGTGTTGGATGATTTTGGCACTCATTGGAACTACTATGTCGCCATGGGAACTACACCAAAAATTTCAAAAATCTCAAAATGCTCCAAACTTCACGAAACTTCACAGTAACGATGAGCAACATTGGAAGATGTGGCATTTGGAGTTGGAATTTCCAAAATAGCTGTTATTACCATGGAAACAATGCAAAAAGGTCAAAACTTTGAATTTTCACAGAACTTTCCAGAACATGAATGTTAAATTTATTCTAGAGACATTAAATGGTATATGATTATGGAGGGAAAAAATTGCAGCGGGGGTTTGACTTTGGAATATTAAAAATGGCCGCCGTTACCATGGAAACAGCAAAAATATGAAAAACTTCAAAATGCTTCAAATTTAATGAAACTTATAACAAATGTTGCCTAGCTTATGTAGACTTGACTTTTGAGTTTGGAATTTTCAAAATGGCCGCCGTTGCCATGGAAACAGCAAATAAATTTCTAAATTGCTGCCGCTGGCCTGGCAATGGGGGAAGGGTGCCATCCGCTATTGCTTGCAATGGCAAATCTAGTTATGGCACCCTCAACGGAGTTGGGGTGACATATTGTTATTCTACGTTTCTTTTTTTTCTTATTTTTCTTTTTCTTCTTCCACACATTTTGTCCGTCGTGTTTCTCGGAATCCAATGGACCAATGTTGATGGAACTTTACTATAAGGAGGACCCCCATGTAAAGTTGTGCACCTTGGTATGGAATGGTAAAAGATGGCCGCCGTTTCCATGGAAACAGCATAAATGCGAAAAAAATCAAAGTGTTCCAAACTGGAAGAAACTCTACAGGAATGTTGACTGGCATGTGCTGATTTCCAGTTTGACTTTGGAATTTTCAAAATGGCTGCCGTTACCATGGAAACAGCTAAAATATAAAAAATTCTAACTCTTTCGTTATAAGATCCAACTGGATGAAACTTTATGAAAATGTTCTCCAGTATGCCAAGATGTCAAGACAATATTTGGATAGTTCAAAATGGCCGCCGTTGTCATGGAAACTGGGGCCAAGTTTTGCATTGACCCTATGGAAAAATGCATAAAATCAGCATTTTCTCAGAGAGTATTGCACCAAAGTAAATGAAACTGTATTGATATATAACATGACATGTGGCAATGAGATGTACGCTTTTAGAATTTTGGAATTATCTACTGTAACCATGGTTGCAGCACAAATGTTCAAAATTTCCAAAAATAATAAAGTGCTGCAAACTGGATGAAACTTAACAGGAATAGTGACTGACATGTGCGGAGTTGCATTTTGAAGTTGGAAATTTCAAAATGGCCGCCGTAACCATGGAAACAGCAAAAATATCAAAAATTTCAAAATGCTTCAAACTTAATGAAACTTTGCAAAAATGCTACTAGACATCTGTAAATGCATTCTTCGACTTTGGAATTTTCAAAATGGCTGCCGCTCACCTGGCAATGAGGGGAAGGGTGCCATCCGTTATTGCTAGCAATTACAAATCTAGTTTTTATTATTATTATTCCACACTTTTTTGTCCAGACTATTTCTCAGAATAGGATGGACCAATTGTTATGGAACTATACCAAAATGTTATTGGCCATGTGCAGAAGTGCAGTCGAGTGTTGGCATATCCAACATGGCTGCCGTTGTCATGGAAACAGAAAGAATGTGAAAAATCGGAAAGTCTCTAAAATTGAATGGAACTTTGTGAAAATGTTCTTTGGCATGTGAGGATCTGCCATCCATCTTTGGAATTTCCAAAATGGCCGCTGTTGCCATGGAAACAGTACAAATGTTAAAATTTTCAAAATGCTGAAAACTTCAAGAAAATTAGCAGAATGATGTGTTGTTAAGTAAATATGTCATTCAATGTTAAAAAAAATCAAAATGGCTGCCACTTAGTGGCAATTGGGGGACCAGGGTGACATCCGCTATTGCTTGCAATGGCAATTCTAGTTATTATGTCACCCGATCGACAATGTCGGGTGACATATTGCTTTTCCTCCGTTTCTTTGTTATTAAGTCACCAAAACGGAGTTTTTGGGGACTTATTGTTTTTGTATCGTTTCTTATTATTATGTCACCCGATCGACAATGTCGGGTGACATATTGCTATTCCTCTGTTTCTTTTTCACTATTATTATTATTATTATTATTATTATTCTTCCACCTAATTTTGTCCGGCAGTTTTCTCAGAGCCAAAGGAACCAATCTGAATGATGGTGCACTTTAACAAGGAACCCTGACTTGCCAGTTGCAGTGCAACTTTGGAACTAAAAAATGGCTGCCATCACCATGGAAACCGAAAAATAATGGAAAATTCCAGTTTTTGGTTTTGATGAATTATTTGGAAATGCTTTAACTTAGAATCATTATATTTTGATACAATGTAGGTGCCGGGCATATACTGGTTTTGGGATGATTTTGGCAATCATTGGAACTGCTATGTTGCCATGGATACTACACCAAAAATTTCAAAAATATGGAAATGCTCCAAATTTAATGAAACTTCACAGTAACGATGAGCAACAATTGTACATGTGGAATTTGGCGTTGGAATTTCCAAAATGTCTGCCGTTACCATGGAAACAATGCAAAACAGGTCAAAATGGTCCAAAAACACCTAAAAGTGCCACTTACTTTCTTAAAAGGGTAGGTCAAATCCATTGAAACTCTGATGGTATGTTCCCTCCCATGTACCAATGTGGTATCTGCCATTAGAAATTTGGAATGGTCTGTGTAACCATAGAAACCAGCCAAAATGTCAAAAATTTCAAAAATTTCAAAATGCTCAAAAAGTAATGAAACTTACTATGATTGTTCACTGTCAAGTCTGCATGAAACTTTTGAAGTTGGAATTTCCAAAATGGCTACCGTTGCCATGGAAACTGGAAAAATGTCAAATATTTTCGAAATGCTCCAAACTTAATGAAACTTAATAGTATTATAAACTGGCATGTATAGATGATACTTTTGACTTTGAAACTTTCAAAATGGCTGTCGTTGCCATGGAAACAGCAGAAATGTCATATTTTAAAAAATGATCTAAATGAACTGAAAATTTACAGAAAAACTGATAGCCATGCAAATATGTGCATTCACTGTTAAAAGTTTTTGAAATGGCTGCCGCTTAGTGGCAATGGGGGGAAGGGTGACATCCGCTATTGCTTGCAATGGCAATTCTAGTTATTATTCTTATTCTTCTCTTTCTGACCCCTTAAACTGTCCTACCATTTTCTTTAAAGCATTAGAGGATGAAAACTTTATATTTATTCTGGGTATAGGTCTGCATCATGGGGGTTGCAGAACCCAATGTCCGTGATACCAGGGTGTCATCTTGGCATAATTAGGGGGGCTCAAAGATGGGTGGGGTCATTTTTTTTTTACATTTCCTAAATTTTCTGCTGTATATAGAGTAGATGGAACTATAATTTCTTTTATGTATATTTAGAGACACATGTCTGCTTCAATATGGAACTTATTTTATTTCAGTAGGGGGTCTCCTTGGCATAATTTTAGGGGGGTGAATTTTCATAGAACATTCCAGAACATCAATGTTAAATTTATTCTAGGGACATTAAATAGTATATGATTGTATATAATTATGGAGGGAACACATTACAGTGGGGGTTGGACTTTGGAATATTCAAAATGGCCGCCGTAACCATGGAAACAGCAAAAATATGAAAAACTTCAAAATGCTTCAAAATTAATGAAACTTATAACAAATGTTGCTTAACTGATGTAGACTAAACTTTTGAGTTTGGAATTTTCAAAATGGCCGCCGTTGCCATGGAAACAGCAAAAATGTCCAAAAATTTCAAAATGCTTCAAAATTGATGGAACGTTAAACAAATGTTGCCTACCATATGTAGACTTTACTTTTGACTTTAAAATTTTAAAAATGGCCGCCGTAACCATGGAAACGGCAAAAATAACAAAAATATAAAAATTATTTGAATTTAATGAAACTTTACACACAGGTTATGTGGCATCATTGATACCGTAGAACAATGATTTGGGGGCCGTTTTGGTGACTTTTGTGTTAGCATCCTAACACAGGATTACTTGTTATTATTATTCTTATTCTTCCAATGATTTTTGTCCGGCAGATTTTTTGAAGGCAATGGAACCAATCTTAGTGATAGTCAACTATGATGAGGAACAAAAAATTTCGGGTTGCAGTAGGTCTAAAGACCAATAAAAATGGCTGTCGTTACCATGGAAACGGAAATACTCATAAGTATTAATGCTACTGTGACAATGTGCAGTACGGGGTGCCATCCTCAGCTATTGCTAGCAATAGCAAATCTAGTGTTATAATAACTCAGTCGCAATTCTTTTTTTTTTTCGGATGTAAGAGTTGTTCTCAATACTACATGTAAAATTGTGCGTGAGATATTTGTCACTGAACAACACGAAACATATAGACAATGAAAAAACCCATGCAAAATATGTCATTTTCGGCTACAGAAAGTATTGATCAATCAACCAAATCATGATCAGAGTGACCAAATCATGATCACATTGATTAAATCATGATTAGAGATCGATTGATCGATCAATCAATCAATCAAGTGTTGATATCAAACAAGTAATCAATCAAGTGCAGAATCCGAAATAAACGTCCCGTCGCTATTTTTACAAACTGTCAATCATTCGATTAATCAATCAATCAAACGATCAAATCATGATCAGAGTGATCAAATCATGATCAAATTGATCAAATCATGATTAGAGATCGATCGATCAATCAATCAAGTGTTGATATCAATCAAGTGCAGAATCCGAAATAAACGTCCCATCGCTATTTTTACAAACTGTCAATCATTCGATCAATCAATCAATCAATCAAACGATCGATCAATTGATTGATTGATCAATCATGATCACAAACCATCAATCAACCAATACACGTATCTTCTCCGTTAAATTCATGAAAGAAAACACCTTTAATTCGCTTTGCGTATCATTATGGCACCCTCAACGGAGTTGGGGTGACATATTGTTATTCTACGTTTCTTTTTTTTCTTTTTATGGCACCCTCAACGGAGTTGGGGTGACATATTGTTATTCTACGTTTCTTTTTTTTCTTTTTATTATTATTATTATTTTTATTCTTCCACACATTTTGTCCATACTATTTCTCAGAATTGGTCAAACCAATATTGATGGAACTGTACCATAATATGAACCGCCATGTTAAGTTGTGCAAGAGACATTGGAATGGTAAAAAATGGCCGCTGTTACCATGGAAACAGAACAAATGTGAAAAAATCCAGTTTTTAGTTTCGGTGAACTGTTTGGTTATGCTTTAACTCAGAATCATTATATTTTAATACAATATAGGTGCCCACTATATACAGGTGTTTGATGATTTTGGCACTCATTGGAACTACTATGTTGCCATGGAAACTACTCCAAAAAATTCAAAAATCTCAAAATGTTCCAAATTTAATGAAACTTCACAGTAACGATGAACAACATTGGTAGATGTGGAATTTGGCGTTGGAATTTCCAAAATCGCTGTTGTTACCATGGAAACAATGCAAAAAGGTCAAAACTTTGAATTTTCACAGAACATTCTAGAACATAAATGTTTAATTTATTCTAGAGACATTAAATGGTATATGATTGTATATGATTATGGAGGGAAAAAATTGCAGCGAGGGTTTGACTTTGGAATATTCAAAATGGCCGCCGTTACCATGGAAACAGCAAAAATACAAAAAACTTCAAAATGCTTCAAATTTTCTGAAACTTACAACAAATGTTGCTCAGCTAATGAAGACTTGACTTTTGAGTTTGGAATTTCCAAAATGGCTGCCGTTACCATGGAAACAGCAAAAATGCAAAAAACTTCAAAATGCTTCAAATTTATTGAAACTTATAACAAATGTTGCTCAGCTAATGTAGACTTGACTTTTAAGTTTGGAATTTCCAAAATGGCCGCCGTTACCATGGCTACCGCTCGCCTGGCAATAGGGGAAGGGTGCCATCCGCTATTGCTTGCAATGGCAAATCTAGTTATTATTATTTTTATTCTTCCACACATTTTGTCCATGCTATTTCTCGGAATCGGCCAGACCCATGTCGATGGAACAATACCATAATATGAACTGCCATGTTAAGATGTGCAAGAGACATAAGACTGGTAAAAAATGGCTGCCGTTACCATGGAAACTGCAAAAATGTGAAAAAATTTCAAAATTTTAAATCTTTTGTTATAAGAGCCAGCCTTATGAAACTTTGTGTGAATGTTGCCAGTGGTGCCCTGAGGTACCAACAGTACTTAGCTTCTGCAAAATCTCTACCGTTGCCATGGAAACTGGACAAAAGTTTAACATTGATCCTATGGGAAAATTCATTTAAGCTGCATTTTCTTGAAAAATATAACAACAACTCCACGAAAATCGTAATCAGGAGTACTGTGCATATGGTCACATGCAATGCTGTACTGCTAACATGCACTAGAATATGCTAGAATAAAAAATATGTATGCTTCTTTTCTATACAAAATCGTGCTTTAAAGAGAAAATCGCCACCGAGAGAAGGAGAAACACTCAGAGTACATATGACTGACATTTCTGCACTTGCGTTAAAGTACATATCCGTAAATGACACACCTGCTAAAACATACACATTAGCTGAAATCAATCGATAAACATGTAATTAAATTGTACACGATAAGTTACATGTATTGTGTGATACGCGAGCTATTGAAAAATAAATTGAACAGTTTAATACGCCGCTCCGTCAATATATACACATGTTGTCTGTCCAAGGTCCCCTCTAAAAAGAATATTAATATGCTCCGCGATAATATACTTCAGTATCACGTGACACCACCTTCCTACTCGCGCGTGTGTCTAATTTTAGATTTAAAAGGATTCCCAAACTATGAATAGAACTGAAACGTATTCTACGGAAAAGAAAAAAAAAGGGGGGGGAGGGGGTGTTAAGAAATGCTGATTCTGTCATGTATAATAGATATGTCATTTGACTTTTATACACTCATAAGTATTAATGCTACTGTGACAATGTGCAGTACGGGGTGCCATCCTCAGCTATTGCTAGCAATAGCAAATCTAGTTATGGCACCCTCAACGGAGTTGGGGTGACGTATTGTTATTCTACGTTTCTTTTTTTCTTATTATTTTTATTTTTCTTCCACGCTTTTTGTCCAGTCCATATCTTGGCACTGTATAATCCAATGGTGATGGAACTATACCATAATGTTACCCAGCATACGAAGTTTTGCGAACTGGGTATGGCACCGTCAAGATGGCTGCCGTTACCATGGAAACGAAACAAATGTGAAAAAAACCAGTTTTTTGTTTTGGTGAACTATTTGAATACCATTTAACTCACAATCATTATATTTTAATACAATGTAGGTGCCCACTATATACAGGTGTTGGATGATTTTTGCGCTCATTGGAATTACTATGTTGCCATGGAAACTACTCCAAAAAATTCAAAAATCTCAAAATGTTCCAAACTTCAGGAAACTTCACAGTTACGATGAGCAACATTGGAAGATGTGGAATTTGGCGTTGGAATTTCCAAAATCGCTCTTGTTACCATGGAAACAATGCAAAAAGGTCAAAACTTTGAATTTTCACAGAACATTCTAGAACATCAATGTTTAATTTATTCTAGAGACATTAAATGGTATATGATTGTGGAGGGAAACAGTTGCAGCGGGGGTTTGACTTTGGAATATTCAAAATGGCCGCTGTTACCATGGAAACAGCAAAAATACCAAAAACTTCAAAATGCTTCAAATTTATTGAAACTTATAACAAATGTTGCTCAGCTAATGTAGACTTGACTTTTGAGTTTGGAATTTCCAAAATGGCCGCTGTTACCATGGCTACCGCTCACCTGGCATTAGGGGAAGGGTGCCATCCGCTATTGCTTGCAATCGCAAATCTAGTTTTTCTTATTTTTCTTCTTGCAACAAATTTTGTCCAGGGGATTTCTTGAAATCCAATGGACCAATGTCGATGGAACTCTACTATAATAAGGACCCCCACGTGGAGAGTTGCAGTAAGCATGGAATGGTTCAAGATGGCTACCGTTTCCATGGAAACAGAACAAATGTGAAAAAATCTAGTTTTTTGTTTTGGTGAACTGTTTGAATATGCTTACACTCACAATCACCATATTTTAATACAATGTAGGTGCCCACTATATACAGGTGTTGGATGATTTTGGCACTCATTGGACCTACTATGTTGCCATGGAAACTACACCAAAAATTTCAAAAATATCAAAATGCTCCAAACTTCATGAAACTTCACAGTAACGATGAGCAACATTGGAAGATGTGGCATTTGGCGTTGGAATTTCCAAAATATCTGTAGTTACCATGGAAACAATGCAAAAAGGTCAAAACTTTGAATTTTCACAGAACATTCCAGAACATCAATGTTAAATTTACTCTAGAGACATTAAATGGTATATATGATTATGAAGGGAAAAAAATGCAGCAGGGGACAATATATGGAAAGTTCAAAATGGCCGCCGTTGTCATGGAAACTGGGGCCAAGTTTTGCATTGACCCTATGGAAAAATGCATAAAATCAGCATTTTCTCAGAGAGTAGTGAACCAAAGTAAATGAAACTGTATTGATATATAACATGACATGTGGCAATGAGATGTCTGCTTTTAGAATTTTGGAATTATCTACTGTAACCATGGTTGCAGCACAAATGTTCAAAATTTCAAAAAAAAATTAAGTGCTGCAAACTGGATGAAACTTAATAGGAATAGTAACTGGCATGTGCAGAGTTGCATTTTGAAGTTAGAATTTCCAAAATAGCCGCCGTAACCATGGAAACAGCAAAATTGTCCAACTTAATGAAATTTAGCAAAAATGATAACTTGCAGGTGTAGATGCACTCTTTGACTTTGGAATTTTCAAAATGGCTGCCGCTAGCCTGGCAATGGGGGGACGAGGGTGCCATCCGTTAATTATTGCAGTTAGAATTTTGAAAATGGCCGCCGTTACCATGGAAACAGCAAAAATATCCAAAATTTCAAAATGCTTCAAACTTAATGAAACTTTGCAATAAATGTTACTAGACATCTGTAGATGCACTCTTTAACTTTAGAATTTTCAAAATGGCTGCCGCTCACCTGGCAAAGAGGGAAGGTGCCATCCGTTAATTATTGCAATTACAAATCTATTGTTCCAAACTTAATGAAACTTCACAGTAACGATGAGCAACATTTGTTGATGTGGAATTTTGCGTTGGAATTTCCAAAATGGCTGCCGTTACCATGGAAACAGCATAAATTTCCAAAATTTTTACAATGCTCCAAAATGGATGAAACTTTACAAGAATGTTACCAGACATCTGTAGATACGCTCTTTGACTTTTTAATTTTCAAAATGGCTGCTGCTCACCTGTCAATGGGGGAAGGGTGCCATCAGCTTTTGCCATGGAAACAACACCAAAATTTTCAAAAATATCAAAATGCTCCAAACTTCATGTTACCAAACATCTGTAGATACGCTCTTTGACTTTTGAATCTTCAAAATGGCTGCTGCTCACCTGTCAATGGGGGAGGGTGCCATCAGTGATTGCCATGGAAACAACATCTAATATTGCAAAAATATCAAAATGCTCCAAACTTCTAGAACTTTCTCAGTAACGATGAGCAACATTGGAAGATGTGAAATTTGGAGTTAAAATTTCCACCCACTATATAGTATATACGAAACTTCACAGTACAAATGAGCAACATTTGAAGATGTGCAATATAGGGTTAAAACTTTCCAATCTTTCCAAAATGGTTGCGGCTACGATGGAAACAATGCAAAAAGGTCAAAAATTTCAGAATGCTTCAAATTTAATGAAACATCATAATATTATTGACTGTCATGTGTGGAAGCGGCAATGGGAATCATGGAACGGTTTAAGATGACGACTGTTTCCATGGAAACAACAAAAAAATTGTAAAATTATGAAAAATTCACTGTAATGGTCACTTGCAGCAGTGGGAGAATATCTAAAACTTTCGAAATCTAGTTTTATAGTCATCTTATGCTAAGTTCTGGTAAGACTGGTTCAAAATTAAATTATATCAATAGCGGACTTGTCTCCAAGTTACCTTTTTGGCAGACATTACAACTTTCCAAGGACCAAATCAGTTTTTCAAGTTAACTCGATTCTAGTCCTAGGACTGGCCAGAGCAGTCATTATTCCTGTCAAAGGTTAACTTGACCAATTCAAATGACTGATTATCAAGTTAACTTGCTGTACAGGTTAAGACTGCATCAATCTGTAGATTAGATGTTTGAGTGCTGAAATTTTCAAATACATCGAGTTGAAAGCGTGCCACGCTGTGTAGAGGATATAAAAGTACTCAGCCACTTCCAATAAGAAGTTGTTTTACCAATAGAAAGTATTTTACATTTGATGCTGCATACTGTATCCAATATATTTAATGCTGACTACGCAGATCTTAATAATACACAGATATTTATTTGATCAAAAGTGTAATATTACATTCATGTCTTGTCTTGACAGTATACTACACTGTGAAGGATGTATAAGTGCCTGGTGTATATAGTACATTCTATGCCTCTTGTTTAAGAGAGTACAATGCTGTGTAGGATGTGTAAGAGCGCAGCCAAGTCAGATTACAAGTTGCTTTGATGGACAGTAATACGCTTGCCAATGAAAGCTTACCACACTGTGAGCAAGATGTATAAGTACACAGCCACATCAAATCAGAAGTTCCTCATGTCGTTAATCCAACAGACAGTACTACGAGTGCATTGTGAATATAGTACATTTGATGCCTCTTCTTTTCGAGAGAACTATTTTGTTTGCAATGTATAAGTACACAGTCACGTTAGATTAGAACTAAATCTAATCTTCTGTTAGTGGACAGTATTTTCCTAACCTGACCTCTTGTTTTCGAGAGAACTATTCTGTTTGAAATGTATAAGAATACAGCCACGTTAGATTACAACTTACTCTGATCTTCTGTTAATGGACAGTATTTTCCTTACCTGGTAATTGTCGTTACAACGCTGTGAAAGATGTATAAGAGCGCAGCCAAGTTAGATACAAGGTGCTTTGATGGACAGTAATACGCTTGCCAAGTCGTATGACCTATTCCCCACAATGAAAGCTTACCACACTGTGAGCAGGATGTATAAGTACACAGTCACATCAAATCAGAAGTTTCTCATATCTTGTATCCAGGAGACAGTTATACGAGTGCCTTCTGAATATAGTACATTTAATTCCTGTTGTTTTAGAGTGCCTCTTGTTTTAGGGAGATCTATTCTGTGTGAAATGTATAAGTACACAAAACATTTGATGCCTCTTGTCTTAGAGAGAAGTATTCTGTGTGAAATGTATAAGTACACAGCCACCTCAGATTAGAACTTACTTTGATCTTCTTTTAATCGACAGTATTTTCCTAACCTGGACTCTTTTTTTCGAGAGAACTAGTCTGTTTAAAATGTATAAGTACACAGCCACGTTAGATTACAACTTAATCTGATCTTCTGTTAATGGACAGTATTTTCCTTACCTGGTAATTGTCGTTACAACGCTGTGTAGGATGTATAAGAGCGCAGCCAAGTTAGATACAAGGTGCTTTGATGGACAGTAATACGATCTGAGTGCCTTGAGAATATAGTACATTTAATGCCTGTTGTTTTAGAGAGTACCTAACTATCTGAAATGTATAAGTATAAACTCACGTCAGATTTGAACTAAATCTGATCTTCTGTTAATGGACAGTATTACCCTTACCTGACAAATGTCGCCACCTCAAATCAGAAGTTCCTCATATCTTTTATCCAGGAGACAGTAACACGAGTGCCTTTTGAACAGAGTACATTTGATGCCTCTTGTTTTAGAGAGAAGTATTCTGTGTGAAATGTATAAGTACACAGCCACCTCAGATTAGAACTTACTTTGATCTTCTTTTAATCGACAGTATTTTCCTAACCTGGACTCTTGTTTTCGAGAGAACTAGTTTGTTTAAAATGTATAAGTATACAGCCACGTTAGATTACAACTTAATCTGATCTTCTGTAAATGGACAGTATTTTCCTTACCTGGTAATTGTCGTTACAACGCTGTGTAGGATGTATAAGAGCGCAGCCAAGTTAGATACAAGGTGCTTTGATGGACAGTAATACGATTGCCAAGTCGTATGACCTATTCCTCACAATGAAAGCTTACCACATTGTGAGCAGGATGTATAAGTACACAGCCACCTCAATTCAGTAGTTCCTCATATCTTTTATTCAGGAGACAGTTATACGAGTGCCTTCTGAACAGAGTACATTTGATGCCTCTTGTTTTAGGGAGATCTATTCTGTGTGAAATGTATAAGTACACAGCCACATCAGATTAGAACGTAATTTGATCTTCTTTCAATCGACAGTATTATCCTTACCTGGCAAATGTCGTTAGTGTGCTGTGTCGGATGTATTAGGACACAGCCAATGCAGATTACAAGTTGCAATGTATACTGCCTGCGAGATCTTGAAGAACACAGCAACGTCCAATGTAAGATAGTATTATTCTTTTTTAAATAGCAAGTATATAACATACGTAATGCCCCTTGATGAGTGTGCAACACTGTGTAAGTTATGTTAAGTACACAGCCACCTCAAATCAGAAGTTCCTCGTGTCTCTTTTCAACAGACTGTAATAAGTACACAGCCACGTTAGATTACAACTTAATCTGATCTTCTGTTAATGGACAGTATTTTCCTTACCTGGTAATTGTCGTTACAACGCTGTGTAGGATGTATAAGAGCAGTCACCTCAAATCAGAAGTTCCTCATATCTTTTATCCAGGAGACAATTATACGAGTGCCTTCTGAATATAGTACATTTGATGCCTCTTGTTTTAGGGAGAAATATTCGGTGTGAAATGTAACCACCTCAAATCAGAAGTTCCTCATGTCTCTTTTCAACAGACTGTAATCTGAGTGCCTTGAGAATATAGTACATTTAATGCCTGTTGTTTTAGAGAGTACCTAACTATCTGAAATGTATAAGTATAAACTCACGTCAGATTTGAACTAAATCTGATCTTCTGTTAATGGACAGTATTACCCTTACCTGACAAATGTCGCCACCTCAAATCAGAAGTTCCTCATATCTTTTATCCAGGAGACAGTAATACGAGTGCCTTTTGAACAGAGTACATTTGAGGCCTCTTGTGTTAGAGAGAAGTATTCTGTGTGAAATGTATAAGTACACAGCCACCTCAGATTAGAACTTACTTTGATCTTCTTTTAATCGACAGTATTTTCCTTACCTGGTAATTGTCGTTACAACGCTGTGTAGGATGTATAAGAGCGCAGCCAAGTTAGATACAAGGTGCTTTGATGGACAGTAATACGCTTGCCAAGTCGTATGACCTATTCCTCACAATGAAAGCTTACCATACTGTGAGCAGGATGTATAAGTACACAGCCACCTCAAATCAGTAGTTCCTCATATCTTTTATTCAGGAGACAGTTATACGAGTGCCTTCTGAATATAGTACATTTGAGGCCTCTTGTTTTAGGGAGAACTATTCTGTGTGAAATGTATAAGTACACAGCCACGTTAGATTAGAACTTTATCTAATCTTCTGTTAAAAGACAGTATTACGCTTACCTAGCAGATGTTGTTTCACATATTGCTCATGATGAGAGCCTATTCCACTGTATGCATGATGTCCAATCAGAGATTCCTCTTATCTTTTTGTTTTCAACACACAGTAATTCGCTCACCATTTGCATATTTTTTCGGTTTGTGTTTATTCTTGATAGCACGCCCAGCCACGTCTAACCAAAAGTTCCTTTTATATTTTTCAGAAAGAAAGTATATAATATTTGATGCCTCTTATTCAGAGTGTTCCAAACTGTGCATGCAGTCATTACCGTCTCCTAGGAGACGATATTAACAATTGAACGATGGACAGTCAGGGCGTGAACGCTTCTTACTACCTGATTGGAAGATATTACGAGACGTGAATAATCAAAGTTTATTGATTGGTTAGGACAATGCAAACCTAGTAAATGTCCTTCAATCCCGTAGAGTATCTGATTTGTCCTCTTTATGTTAGCAATTAGATTTTGCCTGGTAATTAATCACGCATATTCCTGATATTGGTACACAGATAACTTTTATCTATAAAATATATAATATAATATATATAAGCCGAATTTTCTGGAGTTTCGTAAACAACAACATTAAACGATATATTCTATTCATCAAATGTGACCTCACATGTGTCGTAAAATTTGTTGATTGATGCACGTGGATATTCTAGTAAATGAACTAATCTACAAAGCGAGAGCACTTTCCATTTTCATCAGACAAGACATGTAAGAGACGACTAGCCCTTTTTGAAAGGCTAATACTTGCGTCACATTATAAATCAACAGAGCTGTCAATTTGAAGAAAATCTTGAATATCATACAATTTATATGCCTTTTATCAAAAATTTACCGCCATTCTAATCTACGTTTTTGACAAAGTTACAGCCATTTTATACAAAACCATTGAACAGGTTAGCCGCGTTATTAATCAACGAGATATATCAATTGAGCTAAAATAGTTAATGCAAATGTGAATATTGATTTCTATGATTAAAATATTTTATCATGGAGACAAGTGAACATCACGATGACAATTTTAAATTGCAAAATGCTGTTTCATGTCTTTTGAATGAAACACGATACCATTGCTCTGTCATTCGTGATTTCAATCTTCCAACAGATTATCTGATGGCTGATACCAAATTAACTGTTAAAAAGAAAATGCCGCCCTAGCTCTAGTTCTAGATTTAAAAGAGATAAAGACAAAGAGCGTAAAAGGAAGCAAAGAGCAATTAAAAAACAAGAAGCATTGCAAGATGATCAGAAGAAAACATCAGCTACAAGATATCAAAATTTATATAAAACTAGTACTACGTACAGAGAAAAGAAGTTGGCATATAGCAGAGACAAATACACCATTGATGTACCGTATAAAACTGCTAAGAAGCTAGCTTTTAAGAAAAAATATAAATTAGATACCCAATTTAAAGAATCACGAAAAGATTTTCTAAAGAATGAATACAAATCAAACATCCGCTTTAAACAGGCACGAAAGGATTATATTAAGAACAAGTACAAGTCAAACAAGCGATTTCAACAAGCACAGAAAGATTACAGTACTAAGAAATACAGATTGAACAATCAGTTCAAATTAGCTGTTAAAAAAGCCAGTGCTGAAAGGTATGCTAGTGACATAGACTTTAAACGTAAAGTTAAAGCATTAAGCATTCTCAAATATAGACAAAATGTTTTAGTCAGAGAGAAGTGCAAGAAAAGGCAGCTTGAACTATACAGACGAGAATTACAGTATAGACAAAAGAAAATTTCACTAGTACAAGCGAGACGTTTAAACACTGGAAATGATATAGCTGCATGGTTTAGAAAGCAAGTACGGGATGGTCCAATATACATTTGCTCTGTGTGTATCAAGTTGAAGTTTAAGAAGCAAGTTGTTAAATTAGACACTGAAAAATATTTAAAGAAAGGCAAACGAAGTGCAGCATTGGCTGATCGGTGTATCACGTTTGAATTCAAATTGTCTTGTACAGCTGATTGTCCACTCAAATGTGAAACCATAAACCACAAACTATGGATATGTTACACTTGCCATCGTCATCTCCTTAAGAGTGAAGTTCCATCAGATGCAAAAGCTAATGGCTTACAGCTAACGCCTATTCCAGAAGAATTGAAATCTCTGAATTTATTGGAAAAACAGTTAATTTCTCAACGAATACCGTTTATGAAACTTGTGCAACTGCCAAAAGGGAATCAGAAAGGTATTATTGGCCCATGTGTTTCAATACCAACAGACATTCAAAAGACGGTAAATATACTTCCACGTTCTGATGACGAAGCACAGCTTGTCCGGTGTAAACTTAAAAGAAAGCAATCATATGTGGGTTATAGTCAGTATGCATTTATCAGTACCAAAAAGATATTAAAAGCTCTGGAATATTTGAAAGAATGCAACCCATTTTACAAGGACACATCGGTTAATCAGACATGGCAGAATAGATTTTCTCCCGATTTTGGCGAGTTTGAAGAGTTGACAACGGCCGATGAAGATAATGAATGTAATCCTGAAAATTTTAAAAGACCAGACATCAAAATGCAACAAAGCGAAGGGGATCCACAAGCTGATGAAGATCAAAATGTAAAAGACAGAGGCTTTCCATCAGACACGTGTCTACAGCCTGTAGACATAGGACAGGAGATTTTGGACCAACATTTCGATGACATGTTTTGTGTTGCGCCAGGTGAAGGTAGTACGCCAGTTAGCATGATGCAAGAAGAAGGCAATGAAGCGATGTCTTTTCCAGCACAGTTTCCAAAAGGATCTTTTGGATCATATGATAGCAAAAGACAGGTTCACCTCACAAGATTAAGGTACTTTCATGCTCGACTCCTTAGTGGAGATAAGAGATTTTCCAGTGATTCGGCATACTTTTTTATGCACAATACCTTTCAGAACTGGAACAAGTAATCTCCAAAGTGTCCATAGCGCTTCGGAAGAGTACTGTGAAAGATATGACCGGTAATGCAATAACAGCAAGCAGTTTAACCGATAGAAATCAGCTTAAAAGTCTGTTAAGTACAGATCAAGGGTATAAGTTTTTAACTCCAATTCGAGGAACCCCACCATATTGGCAGAGTGCATTGAAGGATCTATTGGCTACTGTTCGTCAACTTGGGATTCCTACTTGGTTTGCAACATTTTCTGCTGCCGATATGAGATGGACAGAAGTCTTACAATTACTTATAGAGCAACAGGAAAGTGAGCAGAAGTTGGAAGATCTTGACTGGACTGGTAAATCAGAAGTATTGAGGAACAATCCCGTAATGAATGCCGTCATGTTTGACCACAGGTTTCATACCTTCCTGAAAGATATCATAATTAAACGTAAAATAATTGGAAATGTAAAAGACCATTTCCATAGGATTGAATTCCAACAACGCGGCTCTCCTCATGCCCACTGTCTCTTCTGGATTGAGGATGCTCCAGTGATTGATACGGATGATGACAAGACAGTGTGTGATTTTGTAGATAAATATGTCAGTTGTCAAATACCAGATAAAACAGTTGATCCAGAGCTCAATTCAATAGTAACCAGTGTTCAGCAGCACAGTAAAAACCACTCAAAGTCTTGTCAAAAAAAGGGAACCACCTGTAGGTTTAATTTTCCTCGCCCCCCTTCAGAAAAAACTTTTATCTCTAGACGTCAAAGCCTATCAGATCCATCCATAAAAAAGTCTCCGCAACAAATGAAGGATTATGCCCAATCCGTTTTACACAAACTTTGGACTGTTTTACATGATGAGCATTCGGAAAATATAACAACTCAAAATTTGTTTGATGCTGCTGGAATCACGCAAACAGACTTTGAGGATGCTTCAAATATTTTAACCAAGAGGAACAGTGTCACTTTGGTACGTACCCCATCTGACTTATTGATAAACCAGTACAATCCCGATCTCCTACGTTGTTGGAATGCTAACATGGATATACAATTCATCACAGATGTTTATGCATGTGTAGTATATATTATTTCGTATATTTCTAAAGCAGAGAGAGAGATGGGAGTAGTTTTGCAAAATGCAAGCAAAGAGGCAGCTGACGGCAATTGTGATGCACAGCAGGCAATGAAAAAGATCGGCGGAGCTTACTTTAGACAACGTGAAGTCAGTGCACAGGAAGCTGTTTATAGAGTGTGTGGTCTTCATCTAAAAGAATCTTCAAGGAAGGTACAGTTTGTTCCTGTTGGTGACAATCCAATAAAAATGAGTCTTCCATTACATGTTATTCAAAAGAAAGCTAACCAACTTGACAACAACGATATTTGGATGCCGTCTTTGTATGAAAGGTATAAAGCAAGACCAGCTGAAATTGTGTTTGAAAATGTCTGTTATGTGACATTTTGTTCTGAATACTATGTTTTATCTGCATCCCAAATACCTAAAAATCCTGAAAAATCGCAAGTTTATGAGTTGCAAAATGGTTTAGGTTCCATCAAAAAACGTGCCAGGACTGATTCGGCAGTTATTAAGTATCCAAGATTTTCATCTGAAAAAAGCCCTGAATTATATTTTCAGTCTAATCTTCAGCTATTTCTACCTCACAGAACAGAAGATCAATTAAAACCACTGCAGTTTTACACATATAAAGAAATGTATTCAAATGGAGCGGTATTAATACCACCAGAAACAGAACTGAAAAATGTTAAATCCATTGTTGATGCGAACAGACAACTGTTTGAAAAAAACGCTGAAGAATTGGAGGAAGCAGAAGAGATGTTACTAGCTGATGAACCACTGGAAGATGCATGGGCTCTGATTGCTCCTGAGGCAGAGGCAGAACGATTAGAGGGACAACAGGACAGAAAACAGATAGATGAAGAAGACCGTGTTGAAATTCCTGAATTAGACATTACAACTAAAAAAAGTCAACAAGGCAATGGTATTGAAATAAGGCAAACCGTATGTCCTGCTCCACAAATAAAAACTTTCATGCAACAACTTAATAGAGAACAAAAAGATGTGTTTTACAGAATAAGGCAATGGTGTATAGACAAGGTTAATGGCAAAAACCCTGAACCATTCAGAGTCTTTATCAATGGAGGTGCGGGAACAGGAAAGAGTCACTTAATTAAATGCATGTTTTATGAAATGACTAAAATTTTATCCACTATTTCCGCCAATCCTGACGATATTGTTGTTCTTTTAACTGCACCGACAGCAACTGCTGCCTTTAATATTGGAGGTACTACACTCCATCAAGCTTTTTCACTGCCACAATCACTACCATTTCCGTATATCTACCTGCGAGATGATTCAGTTAACAAACTTCGATCAAAGCTGCAAAATCTCAGCATTTTGATAATTGATGAAATCTCTATGGTTGGTCAGCGATCCCTCTTGTATATAAATGAGAGATTGAGACAGATCAAACAGAGCGGAAATGCACCTTTTGGCAATATATGTGTAATTGCAGTGGGAGATTTTTTCCAGTTGCCACCGGTTAAACAAAAATGTCTTTATGATATAAGACCGGAAAGCTCTTTTCCACTTTGGAGTTCTAACTTTTCCTTAGTAGAGCTTAAAGAGGTCATGCGTCAGAAAGACGATTTGGTTTTTGCCCATTTATTAAACCGCTTGCGAGTGAAAAGAAAAGATGAGCACATATCGCTACGAGACGAAGCCCTCTTAAAATCGTGTGAAAATCATACTATTCCCCCTGAAACGCTTCACATTTTTGGAACTAATAAAGAGGTTGATTTACACAACAACCAACTTATCGAATCAGTTTGTAAAATCACTCAAACTATATGTGCACAAGATTACGATAAACATCCTCAGACAGGAAGATTAGCACAGAAAGAGCAACCATATGATACATCACATGATTATCTACCAGCACATTTAATTGTAGGACCGAAAGCAAGGGTAATGCTCATCAGAAATGTGGACGTGGCATGCGGTTTAGTAAATGGAGCAATTGGAACTATAACTGAAGTTTTACCACCAAAACGGGGATTGTCTATGCCCCAAGGAGTGATGGTACTTTTCGACAATGACAGAATTTGCCAAGATAAAACATCACTCAGACCTAAACATCAGCCTATATTGATTAGCAAGTTTGAGGAAAATCTGCCCAAAAAAGCTGTCAGATTTCAGTTTCCACTCCGATTGGCATGGGGCTGTACCATTCATAAAGTACAGGGTTTAACTACTGATGCAGCTGTTGTGTCTCTCAAGAACATATTTGCTCCAGGTATGTCCTATGTTGCTCTTAGCCGTGTGACATCAATGGCAGGACTAACCATTAAAGATTTTGATGAAAAAAACATCTACTGTAATGAGCAGATCTGTAAGGCACTCAAACAAATGCCTCTATATTTGACAGTTAAAGACAAACCCATACAGCAAAATAATATGGTTATAATCCTTCACAACATACAAGGGTTAATCCCCCATATTAATGACATCAGATCCAATTCAGACATTTTATCTGCAAACGTTCTTTGTTTGACAGAAACATGGCTGGAAAAGAAAACTCAACCATGTTTGAAAGGTTTTAACTTTTTACATAAGGACAGGTTTTCATCATATCCATCACAGAAAAATGTTTTCAAACAATTGAAACGCAAAACACACGGTAGTGTAGGAATTTACATTGGAAACGATCAGCAGTGCTGTCCGATTACACTTGAATCAGTGAACATAGAGTGTATAGCGATATTCATCAAGGAGATTAATACCAATTTAGTCCTTATTTATAGAACGGAAACCTACACTTCATCTGTGTTTGTAGAGGAATTACACGAATTGCTTTTTTCTCTACCACAGGAAAATGAAAATACTTCAACAATAGTTTTAGGGGATTTTAATCAGGATATTCTGAAGAAAAATTCCTCTATAGAACAGTTTATGGCAAAACAAGGGTTTGCACAAATAGTTACCAATCCAACAACAGATGGAAACACACTTATTGACCATGTCTACCTCCATGGCAATTTACAGATTTCTGTAGAAGTTATTCAGACTTACTATAGTTACCATAACATGGTGTCATTGAATATCAAATTGCCCATGTAAATCAACGCCAAAAATCGGCAGGTTTCTATTGGTTGTTTGCAATATAGTACTAAAGCCCATTTAGTAATTTGTTTGTTTAGAACAGTGGATGCAAGAACAGTGAATACATTGTTCCCCCACCATCTAGAGGTTTAAAGTGTAAATGATTTATTTTTTCCTTACATATATGTTTTAACATTTGCTTGTCGAAACCAATATTCGTACTCACCTTTGATGTAAATAATGTTTTTAATTTCTTTTGTATATAGTTTACCATGTTTTAACGGCTGCTAAAACAAGTTAATACATTTGTTCGCTTCACTAAATACACGTTCGTCATGAATAAGATCATTTCGTTTATATTTCCTAATGTCTTGACCATGTTGTATACGAAACTAATACATTCGTACTTACCTTTGATTTGATTGCTCTTTGTCCTTTCTTTTGGATAGGTTTTACCATGTTTCAACGACTGCTTTAACAAACGAATGAATTGTTCTCTCTACCTAAGCAAGGTATAAAATGTAAATAGCATTTTTGTAACCTATTTTCTATCGTGATTACTGCGTTCTGAGTCCGATCCATATCTTTGTACTCACCTTTTTGTAAATAATATTTTTGATTGCCTTTGTATATACTTTACCATGTTTTATAGCTGCTTGAACAAAGAAATACATTGTTCCCTTCACCAAATCTTGATTCGTAATAAAAACGATTATTTCCTTTTTATTTCTCCATTTTTTACCATGTTCTGTACGAAACCAATATATTCGTACTCGCCATTCATGAAACAATGTTTTTTTCCTTTTTCTTTGTCCCTTGCTTAATATGCTCAAACGATTGCATGATCCAGAGAGTACATACTTCTCTGAAACAATTTGGGTTCGTTATGTAAATGATGATTACGTTTTTAACCGGATTTTTGTGACAAAAATGTCGGTTATTGATTTGGGGATGTACGGCGGGCGGGCGGGCGGGCGGTCGGGCAGTCGGGCGGGCGGGCGGGCGGGCGGGCGGCAATCAAATGTTGTCCGTGCATTAACTCATGAACCGTTCAACCAAAGCTTTTAAAATTTTATTATGTTATTACTGACAACTATTCGAAGGTCAAGTTCAATAATGGCGATTTTGACTTTTACCGTTCAGGAGTTATGGTTCTTGAAAGATTGAAAAATGGAGTTGTCTGTGCATTTACGCATGAACTGTTCTACCAAAGCTTCCCAAATTTTAATATGTTGTTACTTATGAAAGAATGGAGGTCAAGTTCAATAATGACGAATTTGACTTTTACCGTTCAGGAGTTATGGTTCTTGAAAGATTGAAAAATGGAGTTTCCAGTCGTGTCCGTGCATTTATGCATGAACTGTTCTACCAAAGCTTCCGAAATTTTAATATGCTGTTACTGATGACAAAATGGAGGTCAAGTTCAATAATGACGATTTTGACTTTTACCGTTCAGGAGTTATGGTTCTTGAAAGATTGAAAAATGGTGTTTCCTGTCGTGTCCGTGCATTTTCTCATGAACCATTCAACCAAAGCTTTTGAAATTTTAATATGTTGTTACGGATGACAAAATAGAGGTCAAGTTCAATAATGACGATTTTGACTTTTACCGTTCAGGAGTTATGGTTCTTGAAAGATCGTAAAATGGCGTTTCCATTCAGGTTGTTGCATTTACTCATGAACCATTCAATCTAAGCTTTTCAAATTTTAATATGTTGATACTGATGACAAAATGGAGGTCAAATTTGATATTGACGATTTTCACTTTCACCATTCATCAGTAATGGTTCTTGTGATATTGCCAGGACACAAATAAATGTTAATAAATCCGGTTTGCTGTCGTTGTGACAGCCTCTTGTTATTTCCTAATGTCTTGACCACGTTTTGTACGAAATCTATATATTCGTACTCACCTCTGATGTAAATAATATTGTGATTGCCTTTGTATGTATTCTACCATGTTTAAACGGCTGATAAACACGTTAGTAAATTGTTCCCTTCACCTTATCAAGGTTAAGGCCGTAAATAATGATTGTCTATTATGATTGTCTATTAATTGTCAAATGTTTTATTATGTTGAGTACGAAACCAATATATTCATACTCATCTTTGATGAAGATGATGTTGGTTTTTTTTTCTTTGTCCCTCGTTTAATATGCTCAAACGGATGCATGAACCAGAGAGTACATACTACTCTGAAACAATTTGGGTTCGTTATGTAAATGATGATTTCGTTTTTATTTCCTAATGTCTTGACCACGTTTTGTACGAAATCTATATATTCGTACTCACCTCTGATGTAAATAATATTGTGATTGCCTTTGTATGTATTCTACCATGTTTAAACGGCTGATAAACACGTTAGTAAATTGTTCCCTTCACCTTATCGAGGTTAAGGCTGTAAATAATGATTGTCTATTAATTGTCGAATGTTTTATTATGTTGAGTACGAAACCAATATATTCGTACTCATCTTTGATGAAGATGATGTTGGTTTTTTTTCTTTTTCTTTGTCCCTTGTTTAATATGCTCAAACAGATGCATGAACCAGAGAGTACATACTTCTCTGAAACAATTTGGGTTCGTTATGTAACTGATGATTTCAATTTTATTTCCGAATGTCTTGACCACGTTTTGTACGAAATCTATATATTTGTACTCACCTCTGATGCAAATTTTTTTTTATTGCCTTTGTATATATTCTACCATGTTTAAACGGCTAATAAACACGTTAGTAAAGTGTTCCCTTCACCTTGTCGAGGTTAAGGATGTAAATAATGAGTGTCTTTTAATTTTGTGATGTTTTATTATGTTGAGTACGAAACCAATATATTCGTACTCATCTTTGAAGAAGATAATATTGTTTTTTTTCCTTTTTCTTTGTCCCTTGTTCAATATCATCAAATGGATGCATGAACCAGAGAGTACATACTTCTCTGAAACAATTTGAGTTCGTTATGTAACTGATGATTTCGTTTTTATTTCCTAATGTCTTGGCCACGTTTTGTACGAAATCTATATATTCGTACTCACCTCTGATGTAAATAATATTTTAATTGTCTTTGTATATGTTCTATCATGTTTAAACGGCTGATAAACACGTTAGTAAATTGTTCCCTTCACCTTATCGAGGTAAAGGCTGTAAATAACGATTGTCTATTAATTTTCTAATGTTTAACTATTTTGAGTACGAAACCAATATATTCGTACTCATCTTTGAAGAAGATAATATTGGTTTTTTTTTGTCCCTTGTTTAATTAATATGCTCAAACGGATGCATGAACCAGAGAGTACATACTTCTCTGAAACAATTTGAGTTCGTTATGTAAATGATGATTTCGTTTTTATTTCCTAATGTCTTGACCCCTTTTTGTACGAAATCGATATATTCGTCCTCATCTCTGATGTAAATAATATTTTGATTGCCTTTTTATATATTCTACCATGTTTAAACGGCTGATAAACACGTTTGTAAATTTTTCCCTTCACCTTATCTGGGTTAAGGCTGTGAATAATGATTGTCTATTAATTTTCTAATGTTTTATTATGTTGAGTACGAAACCAATATATTCGAACTCATCTTTGATGAAGATAATGTTGATTTTTTTCCCTTTTATTTGTCCCTTGTTTAATATGCTCAAACGAATGCATGAATTTGAGTTCGTTATGTAACTGATGATTTCGTTTTTATTTCCTAATGTCTTGACCACGTTTTGTACGAAATCTATATATTCGTACTCACCTCTGATGTAAATAATATTTTAATTGCCTTTGTATATGTTCTACCATGTTTAAACGGCTTATAAACACGTTAGTAAATTGTTCCTCTGAAACAATTTGGGTTCGTTATGTAAATGATGATTTCGTTTTTATTTCCTAATGTCTTGACCCCTTTTTGTACGAAATCGATATATTCGTACTCACCTCTGATGTAAATAATATTTTGATTGCCTTTGTATGTATTCTACCATGTTTAAACGGCTGATAAACACGTTAGTAAATTGTTCCCTTCACCTTATCGAGGTTAAGGCTGTGAATAATGATTGTCTATTAATTATCAAATGTTTTATCATGTTAAGTACGAAATTTATATATTCGTACTCACCTTTGTAGTTTGATGTACATAATGTTTTAATTCCCTTTGTATATACTTTACCATGTTTTAACGGCTGCTAAAACAAGTTAATACATTTGTTCGCTTCACTAAATACAAGTTCGTAATGAAGAAGATCATTTCGTTTTTATTAAAGGCAGTGCTTTAAGGCCTGACTTTCAAGTCATGAGGTTCATCTTTTCATACGCAATCTTTGCAGGGGGTCTTTTGGCCAGGAATAGATCCGGAAATGTTCGAATTTCTCCTCTTCTTTTTATGGTATGATATGGTTTTTGTTTCTTTCATTTACATTGGGGACTAAAGAAACGATCAGTGTGTATTGTTCGTTTTATAGAACTTGTTATTAATGTGTATTTTGCATTATAAGCAGTCAACCTGACTACAAACTATCATTATTTGTATTCCGTGTGGAAAGAGGTCGGGTCAATTTCGAGTGTTATCTGACATCTAAAGATTTTTTAATTAGTTCAGACGTTGATATAACAATGAAAAGTCGACTGAACATGATTAATATTGCATCTTCTATAATTCAAAGCGGAATTCGGTTTATAAACGAGAAACCGTAAAGCGTTTTCAATTTCGGTATTAGTTATGTATGTTGTCTACGTATTATCCTGGTTCCCGGTACTACGTTCCGGGTATTAGCTATTTGATATATCTGATGTGTAACATTACGATCAGGTACCAGCCAATCTACGTGTGTATGTGTACATGATTTCCCGCCAAAATGACCGACTTACAGCTATGGAAAAATAGTCCATAAACGTTCCGTATAATGATATGCAAATTCATAATTAATCGTAACTTTTTTTATGTTTATATAATAAATATAACAAAATGGATTCAACAAAATTGAAAATAGCATTATTTTACGAGGATTTCTAATATTTTTTACACTTCCGGGCGCAGTAATACGTATGTTTTGAAGAAGCTCTAAGAAATTGACAAAGTGAATTGAGAAGGAAACGGATAGATATACGTCCTTGCTATCAGGTAAAACAATTTAAATGTACAGAAAAAACACATTTACTTCACACAAATAGTACAGGCTTAAGCATTTTATTGTCTTATACACGACTGTAGTCTGGTGTTTAAACGACGGCGGTGACCTACAAGGTACGGGTCATACTGGGTCAAGTCTAAATATGTAAACATATCCACGTGCTATTAGGTAGAAAGCATCGTAATGCAATATCTACAATTTTTTCCTCCTTTATACATCGTTTAACCAGATATATTTCTCTTTCAAATACACTTAAACACGGGTTGTATGTACGTATCTTTTCTAGTGTTTTCTTGTCCTTATTAAAGTTCATTTGTTGATGTTTAAATATTTTTGAACGACTGAACACAGGAGTGAATGAATGCAACAATTATATATACTGAAGACTTGGGCTGTACAATGATAGTGTACGTATATCATACTGATAATTATTAAGTCTCCCAAACAAAGTTTGGAGACTTATTGTTTTTGCTCAGTTCTTATTATTTTTATTATGGCACCCTCAACGGAGTTGGGGTGACATATTGTTATTCTACGTTTCTTTTTGTTTTTTTTATTATGTCACCCTGACGGAGGTCGGGTGACATATTGTTATTGCTCGATTCTTTTTTTTATTTATAATTATTATTCCACACTTTTTTGTCCAGACTATTTCTCGGAATTGCATGGACCAATGCTGATGGAACTTTACCATAATGTTAACCCCCATGTGCTTATGTCACCCTGACGGAGGTCGGGTGACATATTGTTATTGCTCGATTCTTTTTTTTATTATGTCACCCTGACTGAGGTCGGGTGACATATTGTTATTGTACGATTCTTTTTTTTATTATTATTCCACACTTTTTTGTCCAGACTATTTCTGAGAATAGGATGGACCAATTGTTATGGAACTTTACCAAAATGTTAAAGACCATGTGCAGAAGTGCAGTCGAGGGTTGGCATATCCAACATGGCTGCCGTTGTCAAGGAAACAGAAAGAATGTAAAAATGTAATAGAACATTCTAGAACATTGGTGTTAAAGTAAATCTACGACCATTAAATGTTATATAATGGTATTATATTATGGCGAGCACAATATAAAGCAGCAGTATCACTTTGGAATTTTCAAATGTTGCCATGGAAACTGCAAAAAAAGCAAAATTTTGAAAATTCTTCAAATCTGTATGAAACTTTACAGAAATGTTAACTTGTTAATCTAGATGCGGCTTTCAACTTTGGAATTTCCAAAATGGCTGCCGTTACCATGGCTGCTGTTTAGTGGCAATTGGTGGACCAGGGTGACATCCGCTATTGCTTGCAATGGCAATTCTAGTTTATAATTATTATTCCACACTTTTTTGTCCAGACTATTTCTCGGAATTGCATGGACCAATGCTGATGGAACTTTACCATAATGTTAACCCCCATGTGCAGATGTGCAATCGGGGGTTGGCATTTCCAAGATGGCTGCCATTGCCATGGTAACAGCAAAAATATGAAAACTTTCATGGAACATTCCAGAACATTAGTGTTAAATTAATTCTACGGCCATTAAATGT